>NW_028280869.1:380000-505000 GCF_059751285.1 Brachycentrus maculatus | reverse complement strand
ATTGATGAATAAGTGTAATTTTTTTTAAAATATAAAAAAAAGTTTCTATCAAAAATTTGTGGTGATCATTGCAAAGTATTTTATTGATATCTTATTGTAGCAATATTTGTGAAATGTTAAATAAAGTAATATAAACAAATAGCAGAAAGAATGCCATTTGCCCAAAGATTCATCACGTGAATTGTACCTACTGCTTTCACTCAATATTTGTATATCCGTATATTTTTCGATTTAGTGAAATAATGTACATTGATGTTAATTATTTCAGCAGTTAATTTTTTTTTGCTGTCTAAAATTCACGGTTAAACATTTAATCGGCAGTAGGTACATATTACGTAGATTTTTCTTATTGTTTTTTTATAACTCTACTATATTTTCAGTAAAAAAAAACTTATTATGAACGCTTTTTACGCCTACATTTTCTTTACTTCTAGAATATAACGAAGCATTCCTTTAATTTTTAACTGTTAATTATACGGCTGTAACATTTTTTTGCAATCCGTGATATGCCGTAAAACGTATCTTATAAAAAGTAAGTACTTACTTTATTTCATGTGTAGTGTGAAATCGCGCTTAGTAAGAATTCTCAAATGCAAATTTAATGACATCCGGAATTGTTTCTTTAAAGTAAAATAAAGATGTTATTTTAATAGTTCAATCTCGAAACTAAGTTCTCTTAATAGAATAATTTGATATAATGCACCGTTTAGATAAGTGTATAAAAAAATTACTTAATGATGTTTGTGTAATATTTTTATTTGACATTTTCCCAGGCTTTTAGTAATGACAATGACGCAAAAACTGTCATTTTCTTAGCATTATTATTCGCGTATTATGACAGCAAAAATGGTTGAATCGTGTCCAAGTCTAAGAGCATTTTTCCGTCCATGTGATTTTTTTACAAACCGCTATACGTTTCTTTCGGGCAAAATAAAGGCGAATATTCATTAGGAATGTATGTTGTGCAAAAATAACTATGAAATTTTGAATACAAGTTAACAAAAATATTAAATTTAATACTATGTACACGGTTTTCAGAAATTGAATTCATTGCAGATTTTAATATGAGGTTTTTTGATAATTTTGTATATAGGAAATCTATTATCTCGAGTACCTATTCTAGATTCATTATTAACATTATGCTAGTAACAAGCAAATCGTTAGGAATAAGAGCGTGAATCTCAATAAGCCCGCTTTAAAGAAGGTCAGTTGAGTTAAGTTTGATCCGGGACGCAGGAAGATTAAAGGTGAATCGTCCACTAAATTCCAAATATCTTAAGAGACCGGCAGTAGGTACTGAGAACACGATAATGTAGAAGTATAGTAGTAACTTATTCTACTTTACAAATAAACCCACATGTGCAAACTGGGCCTCCCGACAGGAACCTCCTATCCATCGCATTCCACAGCGAACAGACTACTCGTTACTGTCGTTACACGTGTACCTAGAGCGTGTCTTCTTATTCTAGCTCCATTCTGCACAGGTACAGACTGCCATACTGCGGCATGTATTATATGTAATTTCTACACGATGGCGATGTTCGGTAGTATAGCTTGTACAAGCGCGGTACAGTAGGCTGCAAACGTGTCGGAACAAAATACCGATAGATTACTTAGTCATATAGATTGTTTTATTCAAACAAAGTCAACGGTAACCTCATGTAGTAATAAAGACCTTGATCTTGGCTGATTTTCATCGCTATTTATAAAACCAAAGGCTTGTCTATTTGAGTCTTTCTCACCCAAGGTCGAAAACGACATGACCATTGGTTTTTTCAGTTAAAACAACGATGCGGTATGGATTTTTTGTGTTATTTAGTTTTATAATGTATTTAAAATTTCAATTGGAAATTTCTATTAAAAGGTAAACGGATCTTCCACCTTTTGGGATGGCTTTGAAATTATACCTGCCATCCATAAAAGCCTAAATTTTTTTGGAGTAACTGTATTATGAGTTATGAGTACATATGTTATTGTTTTAATGAAGTTTAACTTAATGTATTGAATGTTTTTTTAATGTGAATATCCCTAATTACATTTTTAAAATGTACATAGGTTAATAAATCTCAATAATTGTTACTGACTGTACATTGTAGGTACATAATCTAGGTATTTCGCGTGTTAAGTCTGGATGTAGAATCAGGACCTTGTCTGGGCCTGGTTTTAATGACTAGGCAAAAAATAGGGCAAAAACCAAGGTTAATATCTTGTTATTATTACTTTTTGTGATTTTCAGCTTTAATTATACACACTTGTTATTTCACTGTTTTTTGCGGTTACATTTTTAATAATCATAAATATTGATTACTTACATATGTAAATTTATTTTGAGGAATGTATTGAAAGGTCGCGATATTTGATTTTAAGTGGATTACATTGATATTTTTTTGACAAATAAAACAGGTTTCGTAAAAGCAATGTAAAAATACGCATAACCTGGTAGTTGTTTTTAGTGGAAAACCTTTTGACGTTGTCTTTTTGTGTGTTCGTAATTTCCACTACGAGTTTGTACATTTAATATATTTTTTACTATTTTTACGTCAAGCTCTCACCATAGCCTAAAAACAAACAAATTTTTGGTTAAAAAAGTGACCGCAAGTAGAAAAATGCCTTGGAGCAACAGTGTAATTATGTTTTTGTTTGTTTTATAATAACGCCAATTGAAAGACGTTGAAACAGGTTCAATAAAATAACAACAAAAACATTAGTCTGACTAACTCGAGAATATGTATGTATATTTTTCCAAAACTATATTATCAATTTCTTGAATGTTTTTCGCAGATACTTTGTGGCACATTTTATAAACTTTATAACATAAAACAACTTTGTTTTTAACCACTTGTGAGCGCCTACATGTTTAACCGTGATGATGACAACGTTCTTGACGAAAACGGTTGGCGAAAAAATGTACCAATAAAAAAGTGTTTAAAACAAAGTTGTTTTATTTTGTAAATGTTTTATCAATCTATAGCACATGTTATTATTGATAAAAAAAATCATTTTGTATTACTTCATTGTGATTTGTTGTCTTTTCTATCGTTTTTATAATAAATGTTATCGGTTCCTGGTGGTACACTGACCACTTCATTGTATGCACGCAACTTTTTCATGCTCATAATTACAATATCGAGACATAAAAGTACGATAGTCATACTATAAAATATCGAGACATAAAAGTACGATAGTCATACTATAAAATATCGAGACATAAATGTACGATAGTCATACTATAAAATATCGAGACATAAAAGTACGATAGTCATACTATAAAATATCGAGACATAAAAGTACGATAGTCATACTATAAAATATCGAGACATAAATGTACGATAGTCATACTATAAAATATCGAGACATAAAAGTACGATAGTCATACTATAAAATATCGAGACATAAAAGTACGATAGTCATACTATAAAATATCGAGACATAAATGTACGATAGTCATACTATAAAATATCGAGACATAAAAGTACGATAGTCATACTATAAAATATCGAGACATAAAAGTACGATAGTCATACTATAAAATATCGAGACATAAAAGTACGATAGTCATACTATAAAATATCGAGACATAAAAGTACGATAGTCATACTATACAATATCGAGACATAAAAGTACGATAGTCATACTATAAAATATCGAGACATAAAAGTACGATAGTCATACTATACAATATCGAGACATAAAAGTACGATAGTCATACTATAAAATATCGAGACATAAAAGTACGATAGTCATACTATACAATATCGAGACATAAAAGTACGATAGTCATACTATATACGAGTATTTTTGTGGTGATTTGAAATAATTTTATGACTCGTTAAAATAAATTGAGATGATGAATGATTTAATGATAACAAAAAATATACTGTAAAGGTATTGAATTAATATTCGATACATTTAAAATGCTAACCCCTATTTTTGTAAACACCATATTGGCGAAATTTTGAGTTATTAGGATTTCGATATATCGGATTCTTGACGTAGAACTTAGACAACGCACCCCTACGTATGTTTATGTACGCATTTTCCCTTTGATCTACATTAGAAAGAGATTACTGGAGTCTTCTTTACTTGCGCATGTAGAATAATTGTGGCTAGTGGAGGTATCATTATTGTGAATAATGGTAAACCAGATGCCTAACCGCCTCACTACTACAAACTAAACGCCTGTAGGTCACCCTCACACAGAACATCGACCATTGACTATTTACTAAGTATGGCGCAAGAGACACGAATTCTTGTGTGTAATGTAGGTACGTACTGTCTTGTCAGATTTTGTTCGTACAATACAATGGTAGGTGGGTATAATACATACATATGATACAAATATATATTTAAATACGTGAGTAGATTAATATGCTAGCCTTCGCACTCAAGTACATACAAGTGATTTTTTTGTCAATATTCTTCAAAAGGTACTTATAGCAGTGTGTTCGTATACCCAGAAGAGAATAAACAATCGCTTATTGTAGATATCCCTTTCATAAAAAAAACTAACTAACTAACCATCACGCCGCTTCCCCGCAGGGGTAGGCAGAGAGAATAGAACGCCACACCATTCTGTCTTTGCAAACATTCTTCGTCTCTTCCACGTTCATGCATCTCCTCATACACACCCGCCGATTGTTTCGACTCCCTAACCTTACCGCTTTCAAGTATTTGGCATACTTGATCGTGCCAAGTTTTTCTCGGTCTTCCTCTGCTCCTTTTTCCAATTACATTCGCCTCATAAATTTGTTTTACAGTTCTTTCCTCACTCATTCGTTCTACATGTCCAGTCCAACACACCTTTCTTAATTTTATCGGTAATGCCTTGTCTCAGCTTTGCATTCCTTCCTTATTCCACTATTCGAACATCTATCATACATCGTTTTGTCCCTTTCATCCTTAGACGATAGTCCATTCCATCATCAGGTTAGCTGTAGACTAACAACAACTGTTTATTCCGAAACCGGTATTCGTGAAGTAGAGTTTTTAAGTGGTATTACACAAAGTAAACGATGAATGACAAGGAGTGTAATATTACCATACCACGAAGAGATAACAATGCTTTTAATATACATTAAAATATGTATTTACTATATTTAACTTACTATTTTTGTGACATTAGAGATATCTTGTAAAAATCGACAACACACTCTTGACATTGTAGTTACATCTTTAAAAAAAATACGTCACTATTTACATTAGTATAAATGTAAATAGTTATGTAATAACGACAGTAAAAATACACAACTTACACAGTACGAGTAGGTACGTATACGCAACCCCAATTGGCTTAGTCATTGCTGCCACACTCTTTTTCTTCGGTATTAATACTACCTACTCTAACTTTTCCATTTATTTTTCCATATTATAAATAATAATATCCTTCACTCTGAGCTTTTTCACGAAAGTCATGTGTGTATACCCTATATTCCAATCCTAGATCCAAAAATCTGTAGCACAGGACCTACCACCTGCTACTGCCTTGTAATCAGCAATGCCTTCTTGTAATCAGCAATCAAATTAACCCCGTTTCAATCCGATGAGGTGTCCGATACACCATCGGACTTGTATGGAGAACAGAACAGAATAAACGAAAACCCCGGGACATGAAAGAAAGAAAACTTAAACAATTAATTTTCTCTCTCCCAGAAAGTCAAACTGCCAATTTTTAAGTCTTTTGAAGGTTTATCGCCAACTTCTGACTGAATAAATAAAAAAAAAACTGTTGGTTCAAACCATACATAATTACACTGGCCAACAATGATTTTGTAACTGAAATTTTGATGACTGATTTGAACTAAGTTAATAGTTCTTATTCTAAGTGTATATGGTGACAAGCTTGTATCACGTCAAGTTTTGATGTTACAGTCAAATTATTGTTTGTATTGTAGTGGTTGGTATCTAGACATGTTTTAGTCTAAGGTCTAAGAGATTCAAAAAAAGTATTGATTATTATGGAGTAATAGTGGAAATATATTAACTTATTAATATTGAATACGATGGCATATGTTTATATACATTTATACAGAATTAAAAATATCCTTAACTAAAAAATCTGACGTGCCACATTTTTTTTGCTTTCGTTTTATGCAAAGTGCATAAAGATCAGGTATTTTCATGCAAGTTACAAAATAAAAGTTGTAAATTGTTGGCCAGTATTATTATCGATCATGTATAGAACGCACATAATATACTCGCCTAACGAATGTAGGTTAGGTAGTTGCTGCGCATGTAGTGTGTATGTACATACGTATGGTACAATACATACTCGCATTCGACGTTTTTGTCCAATCGCATGAAGGCTGTTTAGAGCGTTATTTCATCAGACGAATCTACGACTCCATTGTATAATCCGAATTCAATTGCGATTAAAGTAATTAATGGCCAAGCAATTACATTAAACGAATTAAGTATCCAAATACTCGAACGCCATCGTCGGATGCGCAGAACAACGAGTCGAGCACTGGCACCATTTCAGAATCCGGTCTCAAAGATACTGAACCAAGATAGAAAAAAAATATTTTAGACACTCGGGAGTAGATGGAAGGCGAAGATGATGACTGAAGTGTTTATTAGTGATTGGAGTGTGAATAATGAAGATGCTAGATATGATTCCTTGATTGACAAGTATTGGAAATGACACTGAACACATATTAATAAGACGTTTTCATTCATTGGTTTCTTTATTTGTATGCGCGAGTACATAAATTCAATTATATTGGAGACTACCTATTAATTGCAAATATAGCAACCTCTCTATCGTGCCATATTTATGCTGATATTATTCTTTTGACCCCATTGCAGCCAAGTAGTGCAAAGGGCATTGCATCGGAACGATTAAGTGTTAAACAGATCGTTAATTACTATTTATAAAGATAGGGTAGTCAGTCTAGCCCTCCATACCTCCTGGTGTAGAAGTGGAATATATTTCATGGGATACAGATGACGTAAGTGAAGGAGTTCGGGGTCAAAGATTTTAGAGTGCTATAAGGAAATGGAAATGGAGCAAGAACATTTGGTACTATATGAGAGGAAAAGAAGAGTAGAGGCAATGGCTAGGGCAAAAATGTATTGGCCATTATATAGCTTATTGCCAGTGACATTTTTTGTGGTTATTCGGTCCAGATAGTTTTTTAAAAAAAAATCATTAAAATATTCGACAGCCTAGTTAACTGACTAATCACCACGCCCCTTCCCCGCAGGGGTAGACAGAGAGAACAAACATTTGACACCTTTTCACTATTCATGATTTTCCTCATACACAGTCACGATTATTTAGACTCTTGACTTGACCACATTAAAGTATTTAAAATACTTGATCATGACAAGTTTTTCTCGATCTTCCTCCGCTACTATTTCCAATTAAATTTGCCAAATAAATTTGTTTTGCCGTTCTTTCTTCACTCATTCGTTCCACATGTCCAAACCATCTCAACACACATCTCATATTCAACACCTGGTGGTAATCCCCGTTTGTATCAAAATTTAGTTTTAATTTGGTTAATGCTACCAATTATCGAAAAATAACATCGTTATCAAACATTGTATGATCAGTGGTATTTACCAAGTTAACGTTCAACTTCAATAGGAAAAAAACCGTTTATTTTTACTTACGTTTGTTTTGCATGTATTACACATCAATAGTTTAAATTACCTGTTTACATTTCCGTTTTTTTTCTTCTGAAATAATTAAATCAATCGATTAAAAACGCGACATTTATTCTGGTTGGCTAGGTTGGGCTCACAGCTGTACCGAAACTGGCTGTGTACACATCGTAGAAATACTGAAACCAAAATAAGTCGGTTTCACATTTGGGCGGAAACGAAACGAGAACGACAGCCAACCATTCATTTTACGACCGAAGAAATGGACTAATATTCTATAATCGCTTTTGTGTTCAAGATCAAGAACACGTTTAAAAATTTCTTTTAAATTTTGTTTCAAAATAAAATTTATACGGTTTGTTTTATTTAGAACCGTGATGGCGAACCTTTATCGCGAGTGGGTCAAATTTGTTTTTTTTTTTTAAACAAAATATCCATGTCGCGGGTCACAGACGATAAGTAATTAACCTTTTCATAGCCGCAAATAAATTACGCCGCAGTGCTCAACAGGCCAAGTATTTTTTTGAAAAAAAAAAAGTTGTCTAAAGAATTTTTTTTTGTTGTTTTTATTGAATTAGAATTTACTCACCAAATATTATATCCCGCATCGATTGTTAGAGTTTTATTCTTGAAGTTAAACCAGTTTCAAATTTTCATCTCAGACAGGGTTGTCACACTGAGTCGCACACGCAAGTTTTTATTAAATTTAATATTAACACAAAACTATTATTTATCAATGGAATATAGTTTGAAATGTAAAAAAATAGTAAATTTAATATTAACACTCAACTATTATTTATCAGGTATCTTAGAATGAAGTATAGTTAGAAATGTTAAATTAGTAATTTTCCATTGTGTGGTACTTCTCAAAGCACGGTATAACACAAAGAGCCATCTTGCATTGTTTACACCTATAACTAGACTCTTTTCTTAGTTTTTTGCTAGTACACACAATACACTTCGCAGTCGGGGATGATTTTTTTCGGTCCGTGGTAGTTTTTCCAAAAAATGTCTTTCTGTAAGTCGCGATAGAAATTCTGCCTTCCGTTTTCTGCCATGAGAAGTACCGGGTTGTTCTTTTTCACTTAGCACGAAGAAGAACAAAGAACTTAGCACAAAGAAATAATTTATTTACTAAAAAGTTGTGAAAAGAAACCAATATCACTAGCAAAACACTGATAAAATCGGAGTAAATATAACGCGAAAGGTATAAATAAACAAATATTTTCATAATAATATTTTAAAATAATAAGAAAAACACAAAAAAAATTGAGCAAAATAAAAACCCCTGGCGTTCAAAACAATCGATTAAAATAATCAATATTTCAAGTGGTTTGAGTGGTAGCCCTAATGACATCTGTCAACTGTCAGCTGAAAGTGATACCGATAAATCACTTAAAAGTATTTAAAAACTTTATAAAATATTTTGTGAGAACTTCAACACATGGCAATGTATGTTCCGTTTTTGACAGATTGTCAATATGAGTTAAAACTGCGGAGTAATACGTCATCAAAAGTACTGACGAGATATCTCGTCTCTGGCAACACGGGTACTCCGCCATTTGCCGAGATATCTCGTCTCTGGCAACCATCGGGTTAAAACAATAATAAATAAAGGCTATGTTAATTGCATTAAATATGTGATAAAAGTCCACGCTATGTTTTACTTGCATCATATCTGTGAAGTTGGTTATACTTTTTTATTCGTTTTCCCAAATGCTGTCATGTTAACAGCGTGTAGTAAAAAATACTGTGTACTATTTTTTTCGCTGTTTACTTAGATTTATCAGATTTTTTTAAGCGAGACTCATCCAAGATGCAGTATTTTTATTTTTAATCAAATAAAAGCTTTAAATCCAAATTTCAAGCGGGTTACGTAATTTCTCACGCGGATCCCTCGTTTTAAAAAAAAATTAAATCGAATGAGTGAAGAAAGTGAATAATTGTTAAGTTGGTAATTTTTCCGCCTCCATCGTGTAGCGGTTACCGCCCTTGATTACCGCACTGGAGACCCAGGGGTCGATTCCCAGATGGTTCAAAATAAAAATAAATCATATTTCACTTTAATATTTATTTTACTATTATTTATTTGTTTATTATGATATTTGAAGTTTACCTTGCTCCCACATAATCGCCACGTCGATATGATGCATTGTCTTATGCACCATTAAGTGCGGACGAGGGTTTGAAGAAGACTCTAAAATGTAATACATACTTCTAAACACATAAATACTACCCATAAATGTTATCCTGATAGTAAAATCTAAGATTTTGAAATACCGATGAAATTCAACACGCAGTCATCTTTCTTGTAGTTATTTCATAATAATTACGGGTAAGCAAGTGGGAAGTGGTAGACAGTAAGTAGACGTAGACAGCATGCCGATGGTGGAAAGAAACAGAATGGCGGTCTAGTTGAGTAGTTGATGGACAAGTACTAAAATAGGACACGGTTGAGATGAGCAGGATGTAGTAGGAATAAATAGAAATGATATGTAAGTATGACAGAAGTAAGTTTTTCTTTATTTCATATTCCTACACTTGTTAAGTTGCATGGAATGAATTGAACTTCCTAAATATGTCCACCTCAGAATTGTAATTTGATTGTTTCCTGGTTCATAGGATTTATTTTTAGAAAGTATTGTGTAAAGTGTTTTAAAATAAATAATAAATAATGGTTTTTATAAATCGTACTGTCACATTACATCAGTGATGTACGTCGTAAATACGATATAAGATCCAAGATATCACAAGTAAAAGTGGTCGCTTATTATTATATAAGTGCATTAGAGAGTATAGCTCTCACATAAAAGTGTACATTATTTTTTGACATTTCATCAAAGATGAAGAAGAATATGGAAGTCTGGGCATTTACGGGGCTTACGACCGTCATAGGCTGGTTTGAGTGATCACTTTACACACGTGTAACATTCACCAATTCTACCCATTATTGACAACCACACTACTCAAATTCTTCGAAGTTCTATATATATGAACCAATTTAGAAACTTTGTTCTTGAATCACTAGAACTTCACTAGAGACATCTATTGGTGAGATGTAAAGAAGCTTTTTTATTAAGCAGAAACTTTTATATTAGTATGTGAGAACCGAATCCCGGATTATAATCACACACATGAGAAACGCCAGAAAATACCATTTTCATTTTTATTATTAAGCTTATAATTTGACCAGATAATTTATTTACAACATTTTGAGTGTGTCCAAATACTTGTTCACAAAATCTGGATTATCTCCAATTACAGGAGTTATTTTCATATTATTTTTTGACATTTCATCAAAGATGAAGAAGAATATGGAAGTCTGGGCATTTACGGGGCTTACGACCGTCATAGGCTGGTTTGAGTGATCACTTTAATATAAGAGTTTCTGCTTAATAAAAAAGCTTCTTTACATCTCACCAATAGATGTCTCTAGTGAAGTTCTAGTGATTCAAGAACAAAGTTTCTAAATTGGTTCATATATATAGAACTTCGAAGAATTTGAGTAGTGTGGTTGTCAATAATGGGTAGAATTGGTGAATGTTACACGTGTGTAAAGTGATCACTCAAACCAGCCTATGACGGTCGTAAGCCCCGTAAATGCCCAGACTTCCATATTCTTCTTCATCTTTGATGAGATGTCAAAAAATAATATGAAAATAACTCCTGTAATTGGAGATAATCCAGATTTTGTGAACAAGTATTTGGACACACTCAAAATGTTGTAAAGTGTACATTAGTTCATAGATTTATGGGCAAAGTTGTACAAATGTAGGAAGGTATTATTGTTATGTATTTTTTTAAATATTCGGTAATCTGGAAGCTTTTTTTATTATCACAGCGCCTCATTCCGTAGGGCTAATAAATTGAGGAATTCGTTATCAAAAGATGTTACCCGGATTAGTCCACCCACCTGAGCGTGATACATGACCGATTCAATGGGAATATGGACCTATAACTTCCTTCCTACGCTCTTGGAATACCATTGTCTACTTTCTTTTATCCGAAGCTTATAGACAATCTTTATGCGTAGGATTATATTATATTATGAATGGACGGGGATATTCAAATACTCGAATCTTGTTTATATGACGTAACAAATATCCATAAACCTATGTGGATTAAAATGTAAAATATTCTTTAATACCCATGTTATTTATATGGTAAATATATATAAGTATATATAATTTTCAAAAGATTTGTAAAATATATTTTTCATTCAAATAAAACTATCATTAAAAAAAAATGCGCAATTTTTTAAAACAAATAATCTCTTTATGTTTAATTGCCTTTTAGTGCTGTAGGTAGTTGAAATAAAAGTGTGCAAATTGATTTTTAATACGCAAATATGTTTTATTCTCGAACTCTACTATCGTAGAGCCCTTTAAAATGTCTTTGAGTGAACTTTGAAGTATTATGATCCCATATTTACCGATTAAATGTTTTATTATACGGTGTTTATAGTAGATAGTCCAAAAAGTTAATGCCCATTCAAACGCTTCGATTTGAAGCTAAATTCGCATTTTTCGAGCAATCTACCCATTAGTAACAGATGTGCGATAAATGGTGTGCATAATTGCAAAGCATTTTTCTATAACGGACGGTTGGATAACCATACGAATATGTAGAAAGTTAAAATATCAATTACCAATTACCCAATTGCAGTAATAGATGGACCGTTTGAATAGGTAATAATATTTTTTTTCGTTTTTCGCGTAACCACCGACACTTTCATTTTCACTATATAATAAAACAATGGCTCAACTTTATATTAACTGTCAACAAGAGGTATAAAGAATGAAAAATGAGCGATAAATTCAACGAATTTAATTCACAGACTGGAACTTAAAAATAATAATTTGAAAAAAGTGTATCATCTAACCACGATGATTTTTTTAAAAACGAAGTATCGAGTGGCGCAAATTTTTAGGTCTGGTAAAATTTTCGTTGGATTTGTTCATTAAAATAAATGTGCAAGATGTATTTCAAATATGTTATTTGGAATTTCTAACTATTATCGTTTTAAAAATATCGTTAAACGTAACGACGGGCTGCGTTTACATTGATTTTAAACACAAAGCGACGATAATTTACTAGATAAAATATTGTAACTAGATGAGGGAAGGAAACAGAGTGTGAGTGTCGGCCTAGTATATTTTTAACGGACTTTCCGTTGCAGTTTTAACAGATCACGTATTAATGGCGGATGACATAATATGTCACATATTATGTATTATTTTTTAACATCCTATTTTTAACATCAAAAAATATTTTTTTTTGTGATTTCTACCCCTCTAATGATAAAGATTGCTGTAAAAGTAAAAAAAATTGCCTTTCTGAACATAGAATCCTTAATATACGCTCTTTAATTAAGGAAATTAATAAAAAAAATAGTGTATCAAAAGATATGTAATAAGTATTATTTATATTTGTTCTTAACGTTTTCATCATTATCGAATAGCTAACATTCTTGGATCAATCTGTATTTCTCAATTTACGGAATTTCGAGAAAAATATTTCATCGATGTCGGAAATGTCAATCTGGTGAGTTTATGTGAGAAAATTATAACTGGAGTCCATTAAAGTAGCATTTATTAAAATTAATATTTCCTTTCTTTATTACGGCTATATTACGCACAAGCTTTACGAGATATTGGTTAGGAAATTAAAGCGATATCTAATGATATTAACTAACTAACCTTATCTAACTTACCATTGACGACTACCTAAAATCGTATTACAAATCAATAATACTGAATGAAAAATGAGTAATAACCACAAAGTTAATGCTTTAAATATGAATAATATTGAGAATTTGAAAAATGTGTAGTTTATTATTTATATATTATATTATTATATTATATCATAGTTAAACGCACTTTTCCTATATTATAACAGTTTCCTTTTTAAATTATTAAACTAGGAAAGGCACTCCTTATCAGCCTATATGAAATGCATACCACTGCAAAAAGTAGTCTTTACTTTCTTAAGAGAGGCCTCTACAGGCAATCCTATGCATCTTTCAGGTATTTATTTCACGTTGTCGAATACGTAAGCGCCAACCACACCATTTTGTTCCATTGACTATGGGCACATACCTATGATGTGCCAACAATAATAAATTATTCTATTGCAGTTATGAATTACAGTATAATGCTTGGTATTCCAAAATAACGAAAAATATATCTTTGTGTTTATATAAACAGTCCATAGCAATAATCTTGTGGGTGTGTTATTTAATGTTTCTGCGATGAGTAATGAAATAAGTATAAAATTAATAAACAATGTGATAAATTTGCCCGAGAATGACCTAATCGTGAACTTATACGTAGTATGCACTGGACAAAGAATCATTGTATAATATTTTTTATATATGTTATGTAATGTACTTGGGTACTTGCTATTACCGACTCTAGTCATGTCTAAACATAATTATTCAATTTGTACGCATTGGTTTTTGGGATTCTGGGCTACGTTCATAGAATGGTAATTAAATAGAAAACTGTTGAATTTAAAAATGTTCATTGATTGTTGATATGCATGTTGATTAAATGTTAATAAATATTTTACCAAAATTTTCTCTAATGATTCACATACTTAAAAGCATTATTAAATACATTCATCGCATGAACCTTATCGATTGTATTAATTAAAATATTCAAATTCTCATCTACAGTATTAGTATTTTTTTTAAAATAACTCTCATCTGACCTGATGGTGCATACGGCACTGCATCATATAAATATATATGATTAGTTTTAATAAACTCAAAAATACACATATTCATTCTCACCCTTAGTACACTCCTTTTTTATTATCAACCGTTTTTCTATAAATCTTTATTTCTACGTTTATCTGTCAACAAGTTTTTTTTTGTATTATAATTTTGTATACTATCTCAATATATCCAACATTGACAATCATCACATGTGTATTCAAAATATTAGGTCTACACCTGTTGACTGTAGACTGACGTGGATGCATTAGAAAGAATTTCGTTGAGATAAAAATCATTCGTTAAACGTGATTCGAGAATAGAAGCTAATGCTGGCTCAATATACCTTCTATAGAATGCAATAAATAATAGAAGAAGAGAGACGATCGTCAGCCATGTCTAATAAGTATTGCGAATAAAAATGTTCCGACATAGTCCACAAGACTTTGTGTTCACGCACCGAATCCAAATTAATTAGATACATTGTTAAACCGATGAGTCTAATGTTAGTGTTACTTTCTCTCTTTTCTGATACCTACTACGAGCTGTGGACGTTCTGAAAGTAACCACAACGAGATATCGTAAGTAAACAACTCGCGGACACTGTTTTTCATTCTAATATTGTTATGTGTCAATTTGAAAATATTTTCAAATTGCGACGATAGAAAAAAAACTGAAACGAACATGTATCCAGAATGGCGGAACCAAGATCCGTAAGACTGGCCAGGGATACTTATTTAATAGCTCCAAGACGTCCTCCTAAAAGATGGAAAGGCAGCTGGCAGTCGACGTCGCAACAGGGAAACGATGATGCAGGACTATAACAGACCAATTTCTCCTGTATAAACTGTGAATCCAACGATCAATGGAATGGATCACACTCATTCAGTCTGAGAAACCATGTCACTATGTTGAGATGGATTAGAGTTACTGGTATACAGACTGCTTGTTGACGTGTTTGCATCTGTCTGCTAAATCTAAGGTCGGGTTCTAGAGGGTCTCTTCTTCTGGTCCTGCTCTTACGACTGATAATTATCGTCCTTTTAGTTGATACCTTTCCTACATCTAAAACGACTACGTACCATGTATCCTGTGGCACTCAAGTGCTTATTGCTCCGTTCAGTTGGAACTGTTCCTTCAATCGAACCGCTTACCGCAACTCCGTGTGTGAATACTAGGGTTTATATGGTCAGCTTGTGGGTAGACGTTCTTACACGTTTGCTAAGGGGTAATAAATATCATATTACATAAAATACTACCAACATGATAAAATAATTTTTTTTCATTAATATTTATTAATGCTAACCTCAATTTAGCCTTCGTTAATTTATTAATAAAATTATTGCAATCAGGTTTCAATTATCAAGTATTCATCAGGTGCATATTTTCGCTACATATACATCATATTCGTCCTTGCTTTTGTATAGACGCAACCTTCACTGATCAACCGATAGTCATATGAAACACAATATAAAGCTACCAGGCAAATATAAAGTAAAGAGGCGCCATACATTCGACGAATCAAATCGGCCACAATATTGAAGGAGAGTCAGTATTCAATATTGTGATCGGACGTGTTCAGATTCAGAATTCTCTGTCAGAGTACTGTAAAGTTAGGGTTGCCATACACATCTATATGTTATGTATTTTAATTTGTTTCCAAAAATTTGTCCAGGTGAAAAAATGAAAATGTTTTTCATATTTAATGAAAGTCAATTAAATTTAATTAGTCTTATTCACAATATTTTGAGTGTGTCCAAATATTTGCATACAAAAGCTAAAGTATCTTATTCTGCTTACGAGTTATCAATTTATTTTATATGTTATTTATTTTGCTTGCGTTTTTACTTTATTTTACAAAAATAAACTAACGGACATAGCCTGTGCGTAAGTATACAATATATCATAAAGTTAAATCCGGCAACCTTGGAATAGAAAATTGGGTTGAAATCAGTGTAAAAAATATTTAACTTTAAAATTAATGGAAAAAAGTAAACGGAAAAACAGTGAAAAAGGACATAAATGAAATGTTAAATGAAACGAATTTTCAATTAACAACAATTTTCAAACGTAAACGTACATTAGTATAAGAGTAAGAAATTTAGTGATTAATATGAATTTATTTGAGAAATTCATTAAAACATTGGACCACTGAGCGGACAAATCTACAACTTACAATATGTGTGCGTGTATTTTTAGAAAAATAAAAGGAATCAACGACCATCCCAAAATATTAAGCGATAATACTAATAAATAATAGCTTATTAAGGGATGTAAAAGTAGCATAATATCGAATGTTTAATGACTCTCTGGTTTATTTGGAATTTAGATACTACATGAAAGTATAGTACAGTATAGTCCTCTTCGTGGCAGCCTTGTCTGGTGGCCCAGTGCTGGTCGGCAGGTGGGAGCTAAGTTAGCGCCTTGAATTGCATTGATTTTACTTCACCTGTCTAGTACCGCGGACTGCATTTTAAGTTCATCCATGGGAAGACCGATAACAGATTGTACAATATATCTTATAAACTTCTGTTCTGATGTTGACTCCCAGCTATCTCTCCTCCTATCTTATAAACATATAAACAATTACATTTATTGACTTATTTATTGCATTGGATTATATACAATCAATGCGGGTAGCTTTGGACATTTCTGGTTACCTTGGTAAATATACATACATACATAATTACAGTTACAATTACGTAAAAGTAAATGTAATTTAACTTCCGTACTGACATTTCTTGGTGGAACTGAGTTTTATATAATAAGTTAACAATTATATATTTTCTTCTCTTTCATTTGACCAGTGACCGGTTTCATCGTTAAATACGCTAGTCTGATGATGTCGGTAACGAAAGCTAATCACTAGCCAAAAAATAAATCTGGAAAAAACAATATAGTTGTTATTTTATTACATACGTACATATAATAATTTTTTTTAATTTAGCATAATACATACATAAGTCATATAAATTTAAGTAATTTCCGTTAAATTTGTGTAATTTCCATTACTTATTTTGGGACATGGCATTAAGGTTAACAAAACTGAAAAGAAAATAACCAATAATAAAACACATGGCAAAATGTGAAACATAAAGTCATAAAAGGTATAGTAAATAGGCATAAAACAAAACAAAAAAACATAAGGTAAGAAGCATGCAAAAAATGCGAAAATACAACTAATCACTTTCACAAATATCTTACTTGTAAATCCCTTACTTCCATATTCACATCTCGTTAGACTTCTTCCTCTTTATCACAATAAAAATCTTAAATTTTGTATGCTGTGTTAAGTAGATTTCTTATAAACTTAATGCCGGCTATATAACCATTGTACAGGCTGTAAGAAATCAAAGTAGGTACTATGGAATAGAATTGCACAAAATACCTGCTTTTTGTTTTTTGTCACGCGAACAAAATTTCATGTGTATAAAACTTTGCCACTGTTTGCAGACAGTAAAAAAGGATATCATTATTAAATTTCCAAATCGTAAGCTTGGGCAATTACGATATGTGGTAACAAGTAAACAAACAACAAATTACGCTTGACTACGTATTTCGGTGGTAATGGATTTAAGTACCTAGTATGTAGGTACTACCATAACGCGTGTGACATAGGGAACCAATCACGTAAATTATGAAAGTACTCATACATACAATTGTGTTTCTCAATCTTTCAAAAAATATTTTTTGTGCCCCCTTTTCCGTTTTTCTTACTTTCACCTTTTTCTTTATCTTTTCCAATATTTTATAAAAATGTTAAAACATTCCACACATTAAAAAAAATCTTTGGCTTTTGACATTTGGGTATTATCTTTTTTTGGGTATGTTTTTGATTTTTTTGCTGAAGTTAACAGAGTTTATTGTCTTTTGTTTTATTTTATGAGTACGTCTATGCAACCCTGAAGTTATGTATTTAACCTAAAGCTCTTCACTTACGTCATCTGTTTTCAAATATATTCCACATCTGCATGTATCCAAGAATCTGAATCGCAGAACTGACCATTGTGCCATCACAAAATAAACGTAAAGCCAACACCACATCAAATCAAAGCGGTACCCTATACACCATTCAGGTTTTAATAGGGCCATAGAAGAAGAAACTTAAAAATAGATGGATTTAGTAGAGTTAAAAAAAAATACAATAATTAGGTAAATAGACAAAAGCACCTTTTCATTTCACTATTTTATTATGATAAAAAGATGCTCTAAAAGGTAAGTTTGTTAAATACCATTTTGCTTTTAACCACTTTGAAAGTGATTAAAAACAAGATTCTAGTTTTATTTTATAAAATTTTATAAAATGTGCCACAAAGTATCTGCAAAAAAATCAAGAAATAAACATGTATTGTTAAGTGTTGTTGCCGTGTCCCCTAGGTTTAGAATAACTGAAAAAAGTAATGTAATTCTTTATAAGTATACAGGAAGAGTTCTTGCCTGTTTTTTTCCAAATGTTTGCGTGATATCTCTTTTATTAATATGTATAATATGCAGTGAAAACAGAGTGCCTAACTTCCTAAAAAGGAGTGGTATTTGAGATGAATAATCGTAATGAATAATTCAACGTATGCTTAACATGTTCATATAATTGTTACTAAGGAATTTGACGAAAACGCGCTTTATTTCGTACGAACACAATTAACAGAGATGAAATCTTGATTTGGTAGATTCAGAATATTTGAAGTTTCTTTTAGATTGGATTTTGTATATTCACCATATTAAGAGTTTTATTTCCAATCTCTTTCCCTTTTAACTCTACATATTTATTTCATACTAGCGACACCCGGTCACGTGTTGCTGTGTCTCAGTATGGTTAAATAGTAAAGAAGTAAAAAAGAAAGCACACATTTATCTTCTTCTTCTCCTGCTTGGTGTAGGCCTTGTGGCCTGTTTTTAAGAAGGATTAGCCTCCTGCGATGTCGATTCCCAGCTGTCGATCCATCTCTGTAGTGGCCTGCAGGGGAGTTGTCTACCTTGGGAATGGTCGTACAGTGCAATGTAGGGGAGTCTAGATGGTTCCATTATTCTCACATGCGCATACTATTGTCTCGTTCGTTGCCTTCCCACCTAATAACATCTTCGATCTCGCATATTTCCTTTATCCTAGTGTTCCTAATATCCACGCATATCTAATATGTGTAATATCACAGTGCTTGTGAGCATACAATATTTTGAAATTGCAATGATTATTATTGCATGTATTGTTATTCAATTAAACAGATGTTCAAAACATGTTTTGACCTTTCACAGGCATATAAAAACACGCGTGTATTTGGATGCAACGTTGTATCAAATTCTAGTTCTTCCTGGCTCCATCCCAACTTGTCGTATTTGTAGACTGTTAGGGTCAGCTCTCCTCGTCCTCAGGTTGTAGGTCCTTCTATCATAGACAACGTCACCTAGGCCATGGCTTCGAATCATGTTATCATTATGTAGCATCAATGATTTTTTGTATCTCTCTAGATGTCTTTCGAGGAAGATCCATGGCGATTGCCTGGTTCACAATATGATCAGGTTCTCTGCGTCTTATGTGACAATACCATCTCAATTGCCTTTCCTCTACCTTACTATTGATGAAAAGAGGGAAAGGAAGATCTACCACACAATGGACAAATGGACCGATCAAATTAAGGCAGCATCAGGCACCTCGGTGGTTGGAGCGCTACGTTCAGCGCTGTCTAGGGATAACTGGAGTATTTTGCTTGAGTCATTGCTTCCACAAGGGTCAAAACTCTATATGTATAACTAACTAACTAACTAACCATCACGACGCTTCCCCGTAGGGGTAGGTAGAGAGAATAGAATGCCACACCACTCTGTCTTTGCCACACACTCTTTGCCTCTTCCACGTTCATGCATCTCCTCATTCATGCCCGTCGATTATTGCGACTCCCAACCTGATCACATTCAAGTATTTGGCATACCTGATCGTGCCATGTTTTTCTCAGTCTTCCTCTGCTCCTTTTTCCAATTACATTCGCCTCATAAATTTGTTTTACAGTTCTTTCCTCACTCATTCGTTCTACATGTCCAGTCCAACACACCTTTCTTAATTTTATCGGTAATGCCTTGTCTCAGCTTTGCATTCCTTCCTTATTCCACTATTCGAACATCTATCATACATCGTTTTGTCCCTTTCATCCTTAGACGATAGTCCATTCCATCATCAGGTTGGCTGTAGACTAACAACAACTGTTTATTTCGAAACCGGTATTCGTGAAGTAGAGTTTTTAAGTGGTATTACACAAAGTATAGTATATATATATACATATACTTATATATAGTGAATTTTTTTAACATTATATTAAAAACACCGTATTTAAGAGTCAAGTATTATATAAAGAGAATGCCTTTAAATTCTCCCACGAGTGTCTCCAAATTCCTTTTATACGTTATTGATTTATAGCCTCTGGATTAGGAATATTATCGTGATGTGTTCAATATTATCTTTAAAAAATATACATACATCATTACATCAATAATTACGTCCGCCTTTCAGAACCTCTTGTGGGTGAAATCGACAATCTGACGTTTAAAACATCATTAGCGATTTGAATTCGATATTTATGACATCAGATTGACAAGTTGATAGTTTCATCTCTGGTAATTTGTTCTTTGTATCATCATTGTTCCGAATTAGGGCATGATGAACTGCGTAGATGTTCGACGTTATATAATATATGTCATTATTAGGTATATAATCAAGCACACGCCCATCGCTTGACCTTTCTGAGTTCACCTGATCTCGTCATGACAAGAAAATTCTATGTAAGTTATTTTTATAAACTGGGAAATATTACGTACCTACTATTTTATTTCGTAAAAAAAATTAAATCATGTTTTCAGGCGTTTCACAGAACGTATAATAATCCGCTAAGGATCTTGCATACATCCAAATAAAAGGGTTCCTGCTTTTGTGACAGGTGATAAGCCCTGCCAATACTCACTCTTCAATATTCTTATTCTCAACATTATTAATATTTAAAGCATTTACCTTATGGTTAGTCATTTTTACTTTTTTTTTACAAAAATGACTCACCGTGAGTGGTTATATACTAATATTATTAACATTTTTGTAAAAAAAATAAGTTCCATATTCTTCTTCATCCATCAACAGATGTCGAAAATGTTAAAATAACTCCTTAAAAGTATTTGGACACACTCAAAATGTTGTACATAAGTGAATACTATCGCGAAGGTGAATTTGGTATATTTTAAAAATAAAATCAACATTTTTTGTTTTGTATATTATATATTTCACAAGCATATTATATATTTCAGTGACAGTTTTTCACTTGATCACTCCATTATGCAAAAAAAACTTTAATTCTTCACAACTGTTAACAGAGTTCACATCTGAAAGGATGAAATATAAAGAATAAGAGTGAGATGGCACGACAGATCGGCAGATATATTGCGTATTATGGTAGTAGATGGTTGGTCGTTACAGAGCAGATTGCAATCGTGGTGCACTGAACCCATATCTAGTGATCAGGAAGCAAGCGCTCCACTACTCAACTCACCTGCCAGCGACACTGTCAAGCTTTCTAAATTAAAATATGCCAAGAATTTCACGTTTTTAAGATCATACATAATATAATATTATGGCGATGGAGCATTCAATTAGACGATTTTTTGTAGAATCGAATAACAACTATATAGTTTTTTTCCACATATATTTTATTCGACCAGTGACTGGGTTTCATCGTTACTGACATCATCAGACCAGTAGTATAAAAGACTCTTTCTTTTTGTGTGTAAGGTCCGAATCGTGGATTAAATTAACGTAAGCCCTGTAAATGCCCAGACTTCTATATTCTTCTTCATCTTTGTTGAGATGTCAAAAGGTATAAAATATCTTCTAAGCGGAGATAATCCAGATTTGTCAATAAGTATTTGGATACACTCAAAATGTTGTTAATAAAAAAAACTGTTTAAATTATAAACTACAAAAAAGTTTAATATCATGTTTTCAGGCGGGGCTCAAGTATGTGAATTTAATCCAAAATTTGGACCTTACATACGAATAGAAAGAGTCTTTGCTTAATAAAAGCTTTCCCTATTCCAATATAGATGTTGGTAGTGAACTCACGTGAACTGTGTCACGAGTTTGATTGGAAGTGTGGTTGTCAATCACGGGTAAGATAGGTGAATGTTACACGTGTGTAAAGTGATCACTTAAACCACCCTACGACGGTCTGTAAAGCCCTGTAAATGGCCAGACTTCCATATTCTTCTTCATCCACTTTGAAACGTCAAAAATTGTATATAAAATATGTATGTACATATATTATACCATAATTTATACGAATTGAAATTGGGAATCTTCTTTTTCTAAATCTTATCTGCACCTAGCGGTAGATAAGCATTGCGCCGTATCGACGAAGTGTTTTGGTTAGTTTCATGGAAGCAAGGTGATCTGTTTTGCGCAGTGCAAAATCACTGATATTTATGTACACCCCTTGATCGCCTTTAGCATGGTAGCCAAACGCGCTAACCATTACACTACAAATTGAGAATAGATTATTGTTCAGCGATTGCATATTTGAACTACATACAGTTCTTCAGTTATAGTTAAACTTCGACGTACGTTCCTACGTGTCCATTGACCGAGGTCAGCTACCTTCAGAAACCTCAAACCGTGCTTGAAACCAAAGTTAAACTGTGTTGATTCACGTGTTCGTTTTGAACTGTAACCATAACGAAATCATCGTTACAACTTGCAAGATCATTAACGCAAACTTGAAAGTTGAAACTCAACGCCAATTCATTTATTTATTGTGAACGTTGAGCGGAAATAAAGTGGGTCTCACTTTTTTGACAGCTACAGCTACAGGCACATTATTTCAGTATGAATCATAACTTTAACTACTAAAGTTACTATGTACCAGGTACAGTTGTCACCTCTTTTTCTATGCATAAATAAGCAGAGAGGATAGAACGACTCACAAATCAATCCTTTAACTTCTGTGTATCGTATACCGTGTATATCACACGTAATTTTTGGTTAAGTAAACTTTTAATTTAAGATTTAAGGTTATGATAAATCTTGAATCAACATATAGTAAAGTAAAAACACCAGGGATATCATGAAATATTGTACAGATAGGTAGGGATATAAAATATCATTGTATGTAAATCTCGCCTGACGAAAACAGCTACATTCTCTTTGAGTTTTTGACGAATGGGTCTTTAGCGGCGTTAATTAATTAGATGATACGCTGATTTTAACCGGATGATGGTAGAATATAGCGAGTGGGGATCGGCCTAATCTCTTTTGTATAAATATTTTACGTTACAAATATTTACAATAAAAAAAATCGTTATAAATATGTTACAATTTAAAAAAAAAACAATATTTGTGAATACGACAAAATAAATTGACTAAGTATTTTTTGTTGTATTTATGTATGTTTACGTAACATATATCGTAGACATACAGGAGAAAGTGACCAAGTGCATTTTTTACAAAAACGTGATCATTGACTATTTGATATCTTACTAGCTTATCTAATATTGCCCTGCAAAAAATCCCAAAGGATTTTAAACTTGGAAGTATGATGTATGACTTGTTGAAAATGACTAACTGCATTGATGTGTATTTTATTGCCAAGCAAAAGTGACTTAAATGGCCCTGTTGAACATTTTACATTTTGTCAGTTGGTCACTTTCTCCTGTACGACTACGATATATCAATGGTATTGAGACTTGCACAGTTGTTGGTATTGTCATATTTTGTCCGCTGACGAATCATGGATGCTTTGAAAAAAATATTCATGCCTTCAAGATGTTGCTGGTAAGATGTGCTATTGGTTTCTTCAGGACCTGAATGAGACTGATAAACTTTCTTCCATCGTCTCTGTAGGCTCTTACAGTAACAGTTAGGTCATCTTGGTGGTCTAGAGCTGCAAGAAGGACTGTGGGAAGTCTTCCGAACGGACGACATCCGAAGTGTTGCAGGATTCAAGTAGCTACTCCAAGCTCAGGATAGAAAGTAGTGGATGGCCATGAGGGAGTTGCTTTACAGTAATGGATCAACAGTGGGTAATGATGAAGAAGAATAATGTTTGTTACTCAATCATAGGATATATCAGTGTCCTCTTTTTTGTCTTATTAACTTTTTCTTTACTCCTTATTGGTAAATGTGTAGGTTGGTGGTCTGACATCTTCCATCTACTTTCTCTCGAAGATCTATTAATATTTTTTGCATAGTGAAAGGATGTGTTGGATAAAAAATTGAAGCACGTTGTAATTGAATATCAATAATACCTGTTTCAGTCTACATTTGTCGATACGTAATGGACTTTCATAATGACTTTTAAATTGATAAGACAGATTACATGTTGTATCAAAATATCTGAAAATCTGCCATGTGGTATGCTGCATTATATTAAAAACCTTTTTAACTTTCACTTTTTATACATGACCCTAAGGTCGATATGCAAGTAAGAGAAAGTAATTAATGAAAATATCGATTGATATTCGGAAACTGGTATAAATAAGACCTACCAAAAAATTCTGCTCCGTAAATAAGATTAGTTTTGGATAATAATTTTAACCCTTATCCACATCCAATGGTGCATAGGGCTATACGTTATATCGACGCAATATTATCTTGATTGTTAATTGCACGAAGGCAGGGTGATCAGTCCTGCGCTTCTTCGATCCGGAGTGATATTAAATATCCGAGTATATTAGAGTGAAAATCGCTTATATTTTAACACCTCCAGGGATTTGAATCCGGGACCATCAGCATTGTACCCAAACGCTCTTACCACTGCACTATGGAGGCAGATAAGTAATATCAATCAAAGTTGCACTAATACAGGGTTGCCATGCGTCGAACACGTTACGTTGTGTCATCGTTACTGACGACATTTTCCCGATGTCCTATAAAATGCCCCGAGAATCCATCAGAATATGATAAATTTAATTTTCATATGTGTGAACAATAATATTAAGAAAAGGAATGAAATATTGAACAAAATAGTTGCTAAAAGCTCTTGATAAAAAAATCTTAAAACAATATCTCTGGATTGCACAGGTTCTATGATGGCGGATGTCAGGTCATATAACTATGAAAATCTTATCGTCAAAACAAATATGTCGCAATAATTTTCCTGTGCCATCACTTATTTACGCTATTAAAATCTATTTACTTTGTAGGAACGGCTAGAGAACTTTCGTTTACCTAAAAAATAAATGTATGTTTTATCAATACCAATGGTTCATGACCGATAATCGAAGTATAATAGTTTCTATCTTCGTCATTATTTCATAACTCCGCTAATGATAGTAAATTAAATTCCGAAACATTTTCTAACGTATTACCTAATTACGGTTACAACGTGATACGGGTATTTTCTTAGTACGAAGTAATATTTAATAACAGAGCCATTCGGAAACTTCAGACTCACGGTCAGCTGGAAACTGCCAAACGTTTTGAAATGGTCTCAAGTCTTAACATCCCGTGCTATTGATCTTGAACAAAACAAATTACATTACATTATAGGTCAATTCTATAAAGGTTTTTTATATCGAATATTTTTAACATAATAATGAAAAACAGTAAAAATAACCACGTCCTGTTATGTCACTCGTCTTTAATATATCATCAAGTCTTAAGGCCTAGCATTGGTTAAGTCGCATTCATTCCACCGGAGACCACCGGAGAGGTCACTTGTCTGCTCACTCCCGATTTTTTAAAGAATGAATATTGGATTTTTTTGTTGCTTTTTCAGAAGAAAAAAATTACTCCTTACCATTCAATGACTCTTTTCTTTTCAAAACCATATACCTAATTATTTCAAATAAAAAAATATTTTTTCAATGCAAAAACAGTGTTTTGAGAAAATAATCGATTGCGTAAAATGTTACCCGGATTTAGAGAAAATTAACTTGCAACGTAACAAATGCTGGCCTTAAATCATTACAATTCTCAGCAAAGGTATCGGGGGGTCTTCTTCTGCTCCTTTTCCAAATCATTAATGATAACCATGACCAGTCTGATGATGTCGGTAACGACGAAACCCCGGTTGCTGGTCAAATAAAATTCATGTGTTGAAAATTACAAAGTTGTTATTTTATTCTACATTAACGATAAATTTGTTTTACCGTTCATTCCTCACTCATTCGTTCCACATGTCCAAACCATCTCAACACACTTTCCCTTATTATATCGATAATGGTTATGCCTTGCATTCATTCTTTATATCAACATCATCACCATTCATCTATCATCCATCGTTTCGCGGCATATTCTTCTGAGAGAACGCATTTCGACTGCATTGCTACTTGTCTACTTTCATCCTTCTTTTGCCAAATACGAAAATTAAAATAAGGTGTACTCATGTTTGACGAAGGAAATCAATCACAAATACTTAAATAAATCGATATGTTTGTACACAAGTAACTCGTTACGCCATTTATTTATGGAAATAATACAACTAGTCGCCATCGCGGAATTCCTTCTTTTAGTATTTTTATAGACAAGTTTTTACTTTCACTCTTTCCTATGTACATAAATATATTTACCTTTTATACTTGCTGCCACAGTAAATTACTTAAGGGAAGTAAATAATTTTTATTTTAAAAAAAAGTTTCCTCACAATCAAGGAGATCATCTTCAATTGGCATACGCATACGTGCATTGAATTTAAATATGAAAACGAAACACTTTTGATACCTCTTTTTTAGTTTATAAATCGCTCACTCCTTTCAAGAACGTAATAAATCAAAAAACTTGATTTTTCAGGAGAACGTTTTTAAAGTTTAAAAATATAATATAATGTATTAAAAATAAAATCGAGCCACTTATTGAACTTTTTACTGTGCAACATATCTCTTTAGGTAAAACCTGAAGGTTTTTTCTCCATTTGAAAAATATTTAGTGTGTTTAAAAAAATAATTAAACAATACCTTTTCTTTAAAATGCAAAAACAACACTTTCTGCCCTGTAGCGGGTAAATATTAAGTTAAAAATATGCCACTTTTGCTGGGATATAGTACATTTTCTGGGCATTCCGAAAACATGTACAACTTAAAATTGACGATTTTTGATTTATGACGTTCTTGAAAGGAGTGAGCGAAATGTCATCAGGTGAAAATACAAAAAAAGCATTTCACCTGTTGATGAGAACATCTGTAGTTCTCGAAACTAGTCTTGTTATCATTAATAAACTCAAAAAATGCTATGATACAATTGTTTTGTTTTATATTAAATCATCTTATTCCACAAAGATAATGCCAAATCAATAAATACTAATAAAAAGTTGAAGGATGTGAATAGTGTGACGTCATGCATCGCCTTTTTATTACAATGTCCCATGCTGATTCTTCTTTGTCAATCTCCTATTTACACCCAAGCCGTGCATAGGGCACTACTCCAGATCGACCCAGAATTAACTTAATCTTAAAATATATGCAGACAGAGGGATTACTCTGCGCTCCAAATTCTTGGATACAGGATATGTTTAATGGGATGCAAACGACTCGCGAAAGCTTGTTCATTCTTGAATGAAGAGGAAATGGAGGAGGTATAAACTATTTTGTCCACCTCCGTAGTGTAATTGCCAGCACGATAGACCGGGACTTGGATCAACCCCAACACAACAAATGAGGTGCCAAACCAAAAATATTTATTCTTATCACATCATTACACATACAGTGGAATCTGACTTATCTGTTTTTTTCTTGTAATATTTGTCTAATTTAAATAAAAGTCTAAATCGCCTCCACCTTCAAAGTGTAATGTTTAGTACGTTCGGCTACCATTCTGGAGGTCCATTGTTCGATTCCCAGGGGGGTCAAAAAAATATAAGTGATTTTTTCAGTGTAATATTTATTCAATAATACCCTGGACTGGTACCTGAAGCGGAGGGCTGATCACCTTTTTTTCATGTGTTAACGATCAAGATAATACTACGTTTATATGATGCAGTGCCCTATGCACCATTGGGGTGCGGATAAGGGCTGGAATGAATAGTAGGTATGCGTAGTACAGCCCCTGACAAAAACATGATGGTGAATGAAATTAACCATGGTTTTTAATTATATTTTATAGGTATGGTCCCACGCGTGATTTTTCTAAATAAGACAGAAATAAAATAAAATAAAAATTTTAACAGTTAATCGTGGTATGTACCTACGTGAATTCCCATTTTTCCCATCGCTTTACTCAATTTGCAGATCATTCGAGATTGGTGGGTGTGTATGGTATTACGAGGCATTTTTAATGACAGCTTAATTCTCTACAGATTTTATTTAAAAATAAAATCGCAGAGCAGATAATTTTTACTTGAATTATTTACCCAAGTACACGCTTCTTGAAAGAGCAAAGAGGTCAATGTTTGCCAAAAAAATACTTGGTTTTTCAGTGCTCGCTAATAAGCGCAGATTTAAGGAGCTAGCAGAGTGTTTCGCTTTATCTAAAGTTTTTGAGAACTCATGTTTTTTAGTATGGAGAGGTACTCGACCCCTTAGAACAATGGGTTGGTTTTACGACATGTTTCCTTTGTGGCCAAACGCGTACGTTATATGGGTAGGTAGTTGTAGATACGTACATTTTCATTAGCGCTTATTTGTTTCGTAGCCGAGAAATGCAACTTTGAGAACTCGGCTGTCCAAACTCAAAACACAGTACGGGACATTTTTTTTGGAGTACGTTTATTTTGCATTTTTGGACTAAGTAGAATCTACTTAGTTCAAAAATGCAACAAAAAAAAACGTACTACAAAAAAAATGTCCCTTACTGTGTTTTAAGTTTGGACAGCCAAACTGAAATGGTGAATACACATTTTAATAAGTCATATTAGAATTTAAGAATTTGAACGCAAACTCAGCAATGACCAGTCTGACAAAGGTGTGGATAAATCGGTCGATGCCAAGAAAAATTTAAACCGCCTGGCGAAACCTCCGGGATTGTGAAAAATGGTAACATGGACACTGCAGAAGAGAAAAGAGAATTTTTTTCAAAAGAAATAAAAACATATTTGCCAGATGTACAATATTTGTAATGTGGTCCTGATAAAAATATAATAATAATCATATAAAGGTTAATTTATATTCCACTCTCCTTAACATCCATCGTCCACTTTGTGTAATACCAATTTGAAAAATACTACTTCGTAATTACCGGTTTCGGAAAATCATTCCATCATCAGGTCATATGTAGACTACATTTGACCTGAGGATGGAACGATTTTCCGAGTTTTTAAAAGTGGTATTACACAAAGTGAACGATGGATGATAAGGAAAGTGTTATATTACCATACCACAAAGTTAATTATGCTTTTTATGTACAAAATAAAATTTAATAATTTATATTTTAAAATCGTCTCATTTAGGTGAAAAATACGTTTTGGAGGATTCGAAGTATGTGAAATAAATCGTAAATACCAACAATTAAAAAAAAAATGTTTATCACATAAAATATATCCAACTGTTGGTATTTTTTAATATGGTTATCAATCATAGGTAAAATGTTACACAGTGATCACTAAAACCAGATGACTACACGTCTTAAGCCTAAATACTCAGATATCCATATTCCTATCTCAATAAATTTTGTGATAAACTTATATTTTAACTGTTTACAAAAATAAATAAAAAATATATGTGAACGTACACTTAATTTATTTCCTGAATAAAATTCACACAGAACTCACAGCACAATGGACAAATTCAATGAAATTTCCTCATGTTATCTTATAAAAAGTGCATCAATGTGCAAAAAGGTTTAGAAAAATTTAATGCGTCTGCAATTTTGCGAGGTGTTGCAACACTAATTAAGCACTAAAATTATTATTACTTTGTTTCTGGCGTATATGTGTTTTATTTCTTATATGTACTTCTTGGGTAATCGATTGTTTTGATAGTAAAATAATAATATTTACTCACGTACAAGAGATTAATTTCTTGGCTAATTGCTTAGTTCTGGAAGCAGTATGATATAGACTAAAAGTTCTTTTAGATTAAGCAATTTTTTAACTGTTATAATTTCGTAAATTTAATAACTTATATAAAATTAAAACGAATAACAATATATTTAAATTACCGTGTAAATTATTTAATTATTCTATCAGTAATTTCAATACAATTTCAATGATTTAAACAAGTTTTATATTTTCAATAGTATAATTATGTTTTATATCAGACACAGGATTATTAACCCTACGGACAATACCATATATTAATATTTTAGGTGGCTCAACTTGATACGAAACGTCTATCGTTCTTTTTATATGAAAAAATATGGAGATTGGCTGGCTTAAGTGATCATTTTATACACTTGTGTAATGTCCATTCTGTCCATTATTTCATATCCATGTTGAATGATTTTTCAAACCTGTATATATGCAATTATCTCAGATACATTCCATATGCGGGTAGTATTTTTTTTAAGATTTGGGAGTGTGCCTGATTGTAGCGCCATCAGTTGAAAAATCTTGGAAGTATTTATGAATTAATTATAAAATAATTTTATATTTTAATTATAAGGCTAGTTATTTCTTTCTGAAATTTTTTTGATTAAAATTATTAATAAATATAATTTTATCTTTTTTTTCAGTCGAGTTCGGGTTATCTTCTCCAATCAAGGTATTTATTTATTTTTATTTAATTTAATTTATTTACAACATTTTGAGTGTGTCCAAATACTTGTTCACAAAATCTGGATTATCTCCAATTACAGGAGTTATTTTCATATTACTTTTTGATATCTCATCAAAGATGAAGAAGAATATGGAAGTCTGGGCATTTCTGGGCATTTCTTTACATCTCACCAATAGATGTCTCTAGTGAAGTTCTAGTGATTCATGAACAAGGTTTCTAAATTGGTTCATATATATCGAACTTCCAAGAATTTGAGTAGTGTGGTTGTCAATAATGGGTAGAATTGGTGAATGTTACACGTGTGTAAAGTGATCACTTAAACCAGCCTATGACGGTCGTAAGCCCCGTAAATGCCCAGACTTCCATATTCTTCTTCATCTTTGATGAGATATCAAAAAGTAATAATTTAATTTAAGGTATTTCCATATTTTGAATCCATCTACGAAGTATGTACAGATCATGTCATGCATAAATTAGTGCAGAATATAGCTGAACGTTTGTAATGCTGGTAGTTATTGTATTTTTAATATGTAGTCGGATGACACATACTCATAGTACAGCAAGTAAAAGAAATTTAAATGAAAGTATGGAGACTAATTCCCGGAGTGACGACAATATGAAGTGGCTTAGAATAAGTGTGTATTGTTATTCAAAGGATATTGTTACATTATGGGTGTCTTACTATATCTGTACTCTTTAGTACCTACCTACTTGTGTTCTGGGTATTTCTACCAGTGCCTAATAATAAATAAAGGATTATTTTATTTTATATAATTATATTTTAATTTTTAAAAATATAACACTTATTTTTATTTAAAAAATTACTGTTTTACTATTTTTCGTTCCGCCAAAAACCAAGTAAACCAAAAACCTACACCTCATTTCTAGATTTTGAAATAAAAATTATCATTATTTAGTTCAATTATTATCCGTAATATGTATTGTTATTCCATAAATATAATTTAATGTTATTTATTAATTTGACAATTACTTTATGGAATAACACGATGATTTAAAAAGGTTTTTCAATAAAAAAACTTGTAAAATACACCTTACTGATTTTATTAATGTACCTAAATACGACTTTTTGTCCGCCTCCGTAGTGTAATGGTCAGCACGCTCGGCTACCGTTCTGGAGGATTCGGGTTCGATTCCCAGGGGGGGTAAAATAAATATGAGTGATTTTTTCACTCTAATATTTATTCAATATTACCCTGGACTGGTACCTGAAGCGGAAGGCTGATCACCTTTCCTTCATATGTAAGCGATCAAGATAACACTGCGTTTATATGACGCAGTGCCCTATGCACCATTGGGGTGCGGATAAGGGTTTTATTATTATTATTAAATACGACTAGTTTCGAGAACTGCAGATGTACTCATGAACAGGTGAAAACACAAAGTTTGTATTTTCACTTGATAAGAACATCTGTAGTTCTCGAAACTAGTCTGTGTGCATTAATTATCCCAAAGAGTGGTCTTATCCAAGTGTTACAATTTTATATTTAAAGTAATATAATGTCGCAGAATGTACTCACAGGGTGGCTTATTGATCTTGTTAAAAAAAAATGCAGTCAATATTTAAAACAGCTCGCAGTCAGATGTTGTGCGAGTAGAAAAGGATTGATATTTTACATTTAAGGCGTGGTTTTTTTACTTTTTGCAATATTTTATTGTATAAAAGTACTAACAGATGTTATTTTTGTTTTGTTATTATCTGTTTTCAAATGTGATAAATTGTTTGATATTTCCAATGCACTTAATGAATAAAGTATTCACAAAGTAAGTAAGTGAACACGCATCGTCACATGTCAATACAAATGATACTTGTATGTTCACAATGCCAATAATCGCGTGACATTTGGACTGCGAGGAACACGGTAAATGGCTACCCTAGAATGACTATAAATGCATGGATTGTTTTTCTAAGAATTCAAATTTTCTTCGGCATACATGTTGCTGCGTTATTGTTAACTGCAGAGGTGGCCAAACGTCATCCGCGAGCGAATTATAGATTACCTAACTCTTTTAAATTAAACATTTCCCGGACTAAATAGCAGAATAAAGAAGTGTATTAATGTAAAACCTGGATATAACGTACAAATCGTGGGACGGTGTTCGTTGAACCCGAAAGTCCGTTAAATAAAATAGGTTTAAAATAAATTTAAAATATCGCTCACTCCTTTCAAGAACGTCATAAAACGTCAAAAAACTTGATTTATCAGGAGAACGTTTTTAAAGTTTTAAAATATGATACAATTTATTAAAAATAAATATCAAGCCACTTATTGAACTTTTAACTATGCAATAGATCTTTTTAGGTAAAGCCTGGTGGTTTTTTCTTCATTTGGAAAATATTTAATATATATTAAAAAAAATAATTAAACAATACCCTTTTTTCAAAATGCAAAAACAGCAGTTTCTGCCCTTTAGCGGGTAAATATTAAGTTAAAAATACGCCTCTTTTGCTGGGATATAGTACATTTTCTGGCCACTCCGAAAACATGTACAACTGAAAATTTACGATTTTTGATTTATGAAGTTCTTGAAAGGAGTGAGCGATATATTATAACAATAAAATATAATATTTTGAACATTGTATTCATTTAGACATATATAAATAAACAATACAAAACACAAACAAAATTATATTTATTGTCTTCGGACACTCGTCGTGAAGTGACGTTGCTGTTTGATATCTACGCGCTTGCTTTCAGTAATCCTACTTTGAAAAAGGAATCACGTTTTGTTTTTTCACTTTTGAAGTATGCTCTTTTTTTAAAATTGTATAAATAACTCTCTAAAATTACTAAAATGCGTATAATATAGTTGAACTTCGTTACCTGACGAATAGTCCATAAATGTTTAAATTATATTATACATTCGTGATGTGATCTTACCACTGTGATAACTTAATTTTTGGCAGTGTTGTTGCTCCGGCTAGGTACAGTCTACGAGCAAAACGGCATTATGTCTCAAATTCTAGTGCTAGACATATGACGGAATTATCATGGTTGCTAAAAATTGGTTACATTCACTAGAATTTATAATATTAACAGGATTTTTTTTTAAACTTTACCAGAATTTTTTGCTCGTTCTATCCGAAGTTCGTCAATAGAAGTCCGTTATATCAAGGCTTTACTGTATTCCATTTTCATTAAACAATTTACGTTAGTATTTATATATTTATATACTACACCATACTACACAAAACATAATACATTTTCTTTCTTGCATCTACCTCATTTTTACGAAATACTGTACGGATTTTTATCGATATTCTTCTTCTTCTTCTTATTTTATGGGTGTTAACCCTTCGAGCGATCTAGCCAGAAACATAGATATTCTTAAATCGATTCGTAAAAAGAATCGAACGTTTCTAGTCACCCCGCGGTAAGATTGGTCTTCAGTGTGGTCACACTTGAGTAAGTCGAGTAGGTACCTACCTTCCTAATAGGTATCTACTCGGGCAACTTTCCAATATATAAACATGCGTTCTGATTTTATACTTGCACGCTAAACAACATGGCGGTTGATTGGCAGTAAATCGAGAAACATAACATACATAACTCTATTTAAAAAATGTTTTTGGAGTAGGACACTTCAAAAAGTCGAATAAATTCATATTTTCGATATTATAGGTGTCTCCACTCGAGATGAAACATCTATCGTCTTTTTGATGAAGGAAGATGGAAGTCTGAGCATTCCAGGGCTTACGACCTACGCGTAGTATTTGGCTGCAAAAAAATTAAAATAAAATATATATTAAAATCCCGTCATCTAAGAACGCTTGGCTTAACTGGGCTCAAAGACTCGATGGGCCGATTTAGGTAGCAGCTATGTCGGTGACAGTCAATATTTAATCATCATCCGCTAGTAAATTAATATTTTTATCATGGTTGTTTCTGCATACGCTCTATTTCGTAATAATTATTGAGCTCGCAATATTTCTAGATCAGTTGTTAGTTTAATAATATGCCAAGGTAATTAATATAAAGATCGCTTTGTCATTTCGAGCTTAAGTAGTGTGTAACAGTGTAAACTGAGCCATAAAACGTACTGCATTTGTGACGTCTAATGGCTGCAAAAGCACCCAATGAAAATAAACTAAGGCATTTTATCCCATTAGACTTTGCAAACAATAGGATACTGGAGCCAAAAGGAAATTGTAAATGTATTTACAACATCTAATTTTATTGACTCTCTAAACGCTGTTACAAAATATTTTTTAAAACTGGTTAAAAAACAATACCCACAAGGATAGTTTTGGACTAGTTTTTAATAGGTAACTAACTAATCATCACATCGCTTCTCCATAGGGGTAGACGAGCGAATAAAACGAAATTCTTTGCCGCTTACATACTCAAATCCAATCATCTTATCAAGCAGACATGCTGATTATTCCGACTCCTTTCCACTGTCCTTCTATTGTTCGTGTCATGTCAGGTCCCCCTGACGTCGACTATCACTTGAGAGTAATTGTCCTTGTCTCGGGCAGCTCTAAACAGCGCCCCGACGGTCCTGATCCCCGTCCAATCTCGTATATTTCGGAGCCAGGAGATCTGTCTTCTGCCCACACTTCGTCGGCCATCTATATTGCCTTTTCCACTGTCCACTTTCAAGTATTATATTTTCTTGACTATTCTTCGACTTTTTCTTCGAGCTACACCTCTGATAGGTACACAAGAGAAACTGGCGTATTAATTAACAACTGTTGTGGGATAATATAATATGTAGATGTACTTAGTGGATAATCGTTGTTTTGTCAGCTACCTAGGGATGGTATTCGATAGCTTTTCTTGATTTACAGTTCTTTCTAGCTCAAGTAATTGGTGTAAAATTTTTCAAATATACCAGGAGCTAGAAATACGCAATATTCAACCAAATTTGTGCACTTAGCTGAAATAGCGTTGAGTGATCGAATACATGAACCGAATTAAGTAGTGACTTATAGTGAAGAAGGAGTCGTTACTTGATTCGGTTTCTGGATTCGATATTTGTTTGTCTAGAGTTACCCGCTATTAGTCTTTCCGTACTTATTTTCGATGTTCATGAATTGACATATTTTTCCATACATATATACAAGATTACGATTATAATTTTTAATTGGGGATTATATCGTAAAGGTCTATTACGTGAAACAAAAATTAATATGCAGTTTTTATGTCACTAACATGAAGCAATCCTGCTTTTATTACCTATTAATTCTTTTCTGTGTGGCAATTTGTCGCCATCTGTAATACTTAACCGGGGAACAGAGGTGTGCTTAGTGCTGTACAAATATTGTGAAACACTCCAAGTCTACTACACTAACTAGGCACTAACTATGTACATGCACATATACATCTTTAGGCGGTATGTTGTGCATGGTGTATCTGATATGGAACATGTATGTACACGCTAAGTTGATGCATTCTTTCCACATAACGTTCATAGCTTCTCCTAAAGCATCAAAGGAATATTTTAGAGCGGTTTCCTGTACAGTTTGGGAGAGGGCATGGCCTCTCGTCAGTCTTATCCTGTGTTATATTTAGTTTTCCGTCTACCCTCTAATTTATTAATTCTTTTTCATTTTAGGATTTCTAGAACAAAGCCATTCCTCTCTGATTGTGTTTCATGACATGATGTCCTCGTATATCATTTGCATTATTATTTTTTCTTACTTTTAGTTTGCTTTGCACACTAATTGTTTTGACGGTTACTTTATGCATTTATTTTTTCCATAAAGCATATATATACTCGTAATCGACTCTAATTTAAGATCCCGTGTAAATTCTAAATTAAGAAATAATTTGAAAATTTCTACTCTTTTACAATTATGTTGTGTTTTCAACTAAGTGAAATATGTTTATTGTAAATATAAATTTTTATTCACATTGAACCTGAAGCGCAGGACTAATCACGTTAACGACCGAGTTAACTCTGCTTCGATGAGATGCAGTGCCGTATACGGTATACGGTATACCACCACTGGTTGTGTATATGGAAAAAGTCTATACAAAAAGAGATTAACTAAATCCTCATCTGCTCCATTTACAGTCATCATTTCTCTAGTAAATTATCCTCGCTCTGTATCCTATGTGCTGAAAATCAATAAAAACTTTGCGTTATATTGAATGACGATAATCAGAAAACTGTATAAACTCCGCAATTTATGCATTTTTCCTATACTTGTGTTTTATTTTTATATTGAGAACTATGCTGAAAATTGATAAAAATGATCAAAGACGAGCGACATCACGTTGCGTTGCGTTCCGAAGCGTTGCGTTCCTTGGCTGTTTTTCGTTATTCAATGTGTTCGATGGGCATCCGTTGAATATAAATGGTGTTTTCCGAAGCAGTGGTGTTGTGATATAATCGTGCGGAAAATGCTCTACAAATACGTTTGCCATAAAAACAACATAATGATTTTAATCGGATCAGTCGTGACAAACAAGTGTGTCTAATTCGGTTCACGCTGCAGCCTAACTGTTCCTACATTCATGACGCAAGTGTCAAAACTAGACTACCGAGTAGAGTTATGCTTTGTACCTAACTTCACGCCACTTGGCTCGATTTCTTCGTGACTCCAATGTCATCGAGTCACCACCAAATCTAGATCAATTATTATCGCCAGGTCACTGGACTTTTTGGTTTAGTTTTTCCATCGTTTCATCTGCCTGCGTTTTTGTACACATACGCTAATGTTTAGTAGGGTGAAATGAATAATGATTGGCCGATAGAATTTCTTTTTAGTATGTCCAAATATGTGTATGCAAATAATCGATTCAACCCTAAAAATTAACTAATTAAGTAACCATCACGCCGCTTTCCACAGGAGAAGGCAGAGATAATAAAACGCCACACCCATCTGTCTTTGCAAATAATATTGACCTCTTCCATATTCATGCATATCCTCGTAAATGTTAATAACCGCCGATTATTCCTCGATTTTTATAATAATAATTATTATTTATTCAATCCTCATTGTCATAAATGTCGTTATAAGTCGTTCAGGTCGAAATCCTTCCACATTCCCTACTAAAAAACGTATTCGTCTCTGTTTATATATTTATAGCGTCTTGATATCAATTTCTCAATTTTTAAATCCATCATTTTTGTGCAAAGATCTCTACGTAATTAACACTGTAAATAATAATAAATAACTGGTCAAAAATAACTGGTCAAAAATAACTGGTCAAAAATAACTCGTTTCCTTGTAGGTACGTGAAGTAATTTAAAAGAATATCACATACATTGATAAATTCTCTGCTACATAATTTCCCAGAAATTTCAACAGATGGGGTCTTAAACTCACATATGGTTATGAATGTTCCTTATTCCTTATCACAAAAATATACATGGACGTTTCAAAAAATTTGTATAAATATCTTCATTAAATCATGGTGAACGGTATACATAGCATAAAGTTATCACTTAAATTGAGATGAAAACAGGACATAAGTCCTACAAATGATCAGGGTTCTATATTCTCTTTTTGAAAAATCTTCTCCATCGCTAATATGAAGGAAAAAGTATTTTGTCGTACATGCTGTCGACGACGGGTCCAATAAAAAATAAATACATGTGGGATCCAAATTCATCGGTATCTGGAATAGATCATTAAGATCCGGTTATTCACGAACGATTCATGTCTGTTTCAAAGTGGACAATCACTATATGCTTTACCCTACACACTATACTCTTTACTGTACATTTCTTAGGTATAGTTTTATTATTTTGTCACGGAATGGATCTTTTTTGTTTTGTAACGGTCGTTTTACAAGCAATTTGGGTAACAATGAAATAACATTCAATGTCAACTGCACGTTTACATAGATTGCTTCCGACATTTTTCTTTGGTTGAAATTTTTATGTTTTACGGAAATATTTAATGTGGTTTATTGAGTCGTACGCAATCTACATTTGTCTGCCTCCTGAAGGACCCGAATTTGTTTCCCGTAGATATTTTTGCTGTAACGTTTATTTAATATTGTCCTGGTTAGATATCTAAAGCACAGGACTTGAGGTTAATGATCTTGTTAACATTGCAATAATTCTATACAGTGCTCTATGTAACATTTTGTCTTGGTAAGGGTCAGAAGAATAATGTAATCTCCATATTTTTGTTGTTAATATTTTTAAAAATATTTTTCTGACCTGATAAATTTAATTAGAAACAACAATTTTTTTTGTGATATAACCAATTTTAACAATATTTTATAAGGAATATTTAAACTCGATATATTATTATTAACATAAAATTTACACAAAAATTGGTTCATCAACAACTGTAAAACAATGAAAGCACGTTTACGTTGGTATTTGGCTTTTCCGTGTGTAAAATTCAGGAATCAAGCTCTGTTTTTCATTTTACCGAATGTCGATAGGAAATAAGCTGAACAGTAGGCATACTGAAATTGCACAATAGGAAATGCGAATTGAAAAGTGCAAGTCGGCCGCACAAATGTGGTCATGCGTTATTTACACATAACTACTCGTATATGCCATACACATTATGCAGGTATAAGGTAGGTATCCAACTAACATTATAAAAATGAAGTCGTTAAATGTCAAATGATAATAATCCAACGAGACGTCATCGCGTGGCGTGATGTGTTGCTTTCTCAATTCGAAGGAAACTGGTTTTCTTATCGGCGAACGAAAATCTTTTCAGATATATATATATATATATATATATATATATATATATATATATATATATATATATATATATATATATATATATATATATATATATATATATATATATATATATATATATATATATTTTTTTTTTTTTTACGGCTAATGCCTTTAACAATATTAACAAAAATGTGAACAATAAAAATTAACAATACAATAATAAAAATTATCACTTACATAATAATCATACAATAGATTTTTCAAAACAATTCGTCATATAAACGACAGTTATATACTAGAAAGAAATCTGGAAATTCTCAATTGCGAATTCCCTCTTAGTTAAGCGGACAAAACCGTATGTTCTGCGCAACATGGATTCACAAGTGGAAGGTATCACATATTCATATCCAGGTATCAGGAACGCAGGATTAATAAATGGAAAGGATAAATAAAATAGTAGATATTTCGGATTTATATATGAAAATTAACTATAAATATAGTAGATCTTTTTATTGTAGAATACGATGTTTTCTCCGGGTGTAAATAGCTTATTATTTACCTTTTATGGTTTCGTTTAGCCGTTTAACGCAATGCGAGAAAGTGCGCGTAATAATATGTTAGCTAAACAACGGAATTATGTACATATGCATCATATAAAGTACACGTCGAATGTGTATGTAAATAATTTAATAGCCAACCATACAACTACGGAGGTACTATCTCTCGAGTGTATAAAATTTACGTTGCTCATATGTATGGGAAGTTGGGGTAAATCGACGCGATTTTCATTCGTGGGGCAAATTATCAAATCTCCCCGAATATTACATTATGGCGTTGCTGGCTTTCTGATCTTAATAATATAGTATCGCACTTTGTACAACATTTTAAATTAAAAAGTAAATCTCAATTAAATTAAAATAACTTTAATAATATAGTAGACTGTATTAAGATTCAAATATACATACTTATTTGTAAAATATATTAATAAATATTTTTTTTAGTGTAGTGGTTAGCGCGTTTAGCTACCGTCCTGGAAGCTCCGGGTACGATTATCGGGGGGATCAAAAGATGTGTAAATTATTTTTCACTCTGTTTATTTAATTTAATTCTGAGTGCAAACTGATCACTTCGGCTTCATATAACTAACGATCAAGTTAGCACTGCATCGATCTGGTGCAGTACAGTGCCTTATGCATTGAGCGCAGATAAGTGTCAGAAAAATAATATGTTTACATGGCATTTTCTATATTTTTATCTTGCAAATATTGGATTTATGGCACGTTTTATAGTATCGCTTGTATTCCCAGTCTCAAATCCTCCTCTCTTCAATATCCAATTTTAAATCATATTCTCGTTTGAATAATGTACCCCATTTTTCTTTTATGTACGTTTAGAGTCAAAAGCAAAGATACTCAAACGATCGATCGCAAAGCAAACAAATAATCAATTCTGAAATTCATCGGGAATTTAGAAAAAAGTACATTATTAAGATAATTATCGGATTTAATTTTTGTACTGTTGACCTGTCCCTTGTTCCATCGTTGTAAGCTTGTTGGAATTGCAACATAACAAATATGTTACATACACAATATATGTATATAAAATTAAATTGAATTAAAGACAACATTTATTACACTTATTTTATTTACATATATTTTTAGTTCTTTTTTGTTCCATCAAACATCAAATATTATATCCCGAAAAGACCCTTTAACTTAAAGCACATATCTAATGAACTTTCGCATTCAAAATTAACAATTTTTTGAGTTTGATAAGTAAAAAAACACCCTAAATTTAATATCTGATAAGAATATTGTCAGGAATAGTTCGCGAAAGAATATATTGAGTTGTGGTTTCAGCGCAAAAAAACTTGAGCACCTGTGGTCTAGTGGCATTAAACGATAATTTGTATGTTACAAAATGCAAATACCATCGAACTGCACGCGGGTCAACAAGTATGTAATTTAATTGCTGGTATTAATTAATTCGTGTATGATGCCATACCAACCATGTTTTACAAATATTCTGCCAGAAATATAACTACTTTCTGAATTACTCATAAATTCAGGTCATAGTTTTCATTAAAACGATATATTGACGTTAAAAGGTGTGAAGCGATTCTTATGTACATAGGTATAAAAAAATAATTCAACATCTCAACATGGATAAAGAAGAATATGAAATTCTTGGTATTTACAGGGCCTATGACCTGTCATAAGACGGTTAAGCGACCACTTTGCACTTGTGCAACATTCACCATTCTACCCATGATTGACAACCATACTACTCAAATTTTTGGAACTCCGCTATATATCGTAAATCTCGTGACGTTTTACGCGTGAGATCACTGGAGACATCTATAATTGGTCTAAGAACGCTTTTATTTAGCAGAAACCTTTTTATTTAGACGTATTATCCTAGCTCTTAAACGAATTATTTTACAAATTTTAAATTGTAATATTAGAGGTGATTATTACGTATCTATGTATATAATATACCTGCGTGTTTTGATATGCCGAAACAAAAAACGCGTTTGACATATTTTTTATGGGTAATATAAGTATATCTTTATTTTACTGCATAAATAAGAATGTAGGATGAAAATGGTTACGTGATCAACTAATATGTTTTATAATGTATTATAATATTATGTATGATATGTTCAACCTGTTTCATTTGAACTGTCAATTCACACATTAATCAATGTCGTTTATTATTACATGACATTCTCTTGTATTAAATTAAATCACCAACCTTGATGCGCCGAAATATTAGAGACGTGTATAAAAACGTGAAATATATAATATTTTATAGGGTAAAACACACAGTGATTGGTCTCTGGTCACTGTTTTTTTTTGTACAAAATCATATATCCATACAGCAGATTACAGAAGTACACAAATGAAAAAGTTCAAGTATTCTCAGGCGAAGAAATATCGACAAAAAATATCTCCTGTAATCCGTTCCGCCTGATGGATAATCGGGACTCTAGTAAAGAACTTTTCTAATATCTCTTATAGATCAGCGTAAACAACAAAATAAACACATTTTAAAAAGCTATCAACAAGCACGATGTCCGCCATGATTAATATTCAGTATTGCAGTTACGTTCTATAGCTGCCATTAAGGCCAAAAATGCTGTTAAAAGGAGAAAAAAAAACAATTCTATCTTTTCCTGGTAAAAAACACCCCTCACAGATTTTGAACTAACTAATATTAACATTTATATTTATAACGATTGAGATAAGGATTCATTGATTCAATAATTTAAGCAGTTCTCCCATTAAGACTAGATAAAGGAAATACAGTATTTTGGCTTCCATCTATCAATTAACTGCAGTTGAGATGCAGTTGAAAACAACTTACTTCAAGGAAAACTACTAGGCGCTAAGTATTGATTGCTCGGGGCGATGCATTCTGTAGACTGCAGAAGATCTCATATGTCACTTAGTTCGACTGGTCGGTCTAGTTCAAGTAAAAAGCTGGTTTTCAACATGTTTCTGTACGGGTCTACTGGGTTTCAAATGATTAAGAAGATAACCTCCCTCGACGAAAACAATAAGCTTAGCTCATAAAACTGCCAGGAACCGTAGATCATTTTTTGATTTGATATTTCCCATGTACGTTTTTAACAAGAATTGATATACAAACAGGGGATAGTCGTTGAGAAGATATTGCGAAACAGTACCCTTCGAAGAACAATCATATTCAACCTTATTATATCTTAATAAAAAATATTTATATTTAACTTCTTGTAAAAAGAGGATGTCGATTGCCATAAAGCAATACATTCCAACCAATAAAAAAAATCATTAATGGATTCGGCATTTACTTTATGGTAATATCTAATATCTATCCATTTTAATTTATGTTTTACTTGGTAAATACCATTATTTCTTAAAATCTGTTGAATGTTTTATTTGAAAATTGTGCGAAATATATCAAAACACGTGTCACAATAGATTTTAAGAAACAGTGGTAGTTTACCAAGTAAAGCGTTAATGAAAAATCAATTAAAAATAAACATGTAAGTGGTCAAAGTTTTTACCTTTTATAGATAGTACTTGTACAAATTCAACAAAAATGAGTGATTGCAATTAGGAAATATATCACCTTATTCTTATTCAAACAATATTACAATAATATTGAAAGGAAGGCATGGAAAATAGGACAAGAAATAGGAAAAGAGTTGAAGGGGAGTGGAAGAGACTGGGAGGACAGAAGGAAAGGAAATTAAGATGGGCATTCAGGGTTTCAAGGAAGTACAGTAATGTTTCCGACCATTCTTGAAAGTTGTCAGAGAGAGTGCATTTGTCACATGGAGTGGTAATTCTTCGTCATAGTCTGGCAGCTTGGATAGAAAGGAAAATATCAAGAAATGATGCAGGGTATCAACATCTTGTTATAGAGATTTTCATCAAAGTTTTCCCGAAAACTGTTCCTATACAAACGTATCGTTTGTTTACGACATGCTTATGCGAATGCGCATGTCTTATGCGAATATATGTTTGTTAGGTCGATTCTGATTGAAAAGCATGCACGTACAATAAAATAAACCTGGTTTCTGTGTTAATTTTATAGTAGATCTGTATTTTTGTCATTTTCCGGGATATTTTTCATAGAAGTTCGTGTTGAAAGTAAAAGTTCTCTCTTCTGGTTCTGGTAGCATTGTTCGATGCTATGCTACACCTATACCAATGTGGAACTTCCGTTTTACTAGAGATAAAAATACTCACTACTTTCGTTTTTTTTTATCTTTTATGATCTTAGTATGTACATTCCTATCAATTCTCCCGAGAAAATATGATTACGTGTCGATTGAAATTAATTCTCATTCAATTAGAATCTAGTTGAGATTAATTTCCGATATTTTTACCTCATTTGCGTAAAATTGATAAAAACGCGACTCGATTCTTCATGTTTAACGAAATTACCAAAGACAGCAATTATAATTTTTTCTATAATTTTTGCACTTTCTCTATGCTTTCGTTCGTTTAAGAAACCTCACTTTGACCTTTGACGAATGTTTTTAGTGCAAATGAGTCATATTTATTTAACTTCCGTCGATTCCTGATCAATATTATCTGCAAATATCATTTCAATATCACAAAATGTCATACACACATACACATTGCATAATGACAGTTGAAAACCATTTGCTTTTTTTTACTGTCACTCTTTTGCAGAACAGATCTAAAGCTAGTTATTGAGTGATTGATTTTGACTTAGTGCCCTATTTATTGGCGAGTTTGGTTGTTCGATATTACGTTGGCGTCGGAACTGATTATTACTACAATAGATGTTCTATATGAGATTGAGTATTATCCAGTGATTTATTTTGGAGGCAGGTGCATTGATTTCTTGGCCCTGGCAGGTGGAGGGCCTACCGGGAGGTGGTATTTATTGCAAGGTGATCGGCAAACGGGTACTTATCGGGAGATCACTAACAGCTGCTGTTTCGAGAATCGATACAAAGTAAATGCGTATTTTTATCATTTATTCTGAAAACAATACAGTTTTTCACAGACACATTGTGAAATTTGCAAACAAATAAACATAGTTGTATGAATTATTTTTTAAATTTATTATAATGATGCGGAATGCATCGAAACACGTGTCACAGTAGATTTTAAGAAATGGTGGTATTTACTAAGTAAAAAAAATAATTTAAATGGACAGGTTTTACCACAAAGTGACTAATCAATTAATGAAATTTTGTCTTCTTTAAAGAATTGGTTGTATTCTAAATATTATTTATAAAGATAGTGAATTTTATTTCCTCAATTATTCCTATTAATATTATATGATAGTAAGTTGCGACTATTTCATAAATTTTCTCAAGGAAAGTGAATTCAGTTTAGATTGGCTTCATATAATGGCTTCTTGTTAGACAATAGGAAATAACTTCGCTCACAATGAAGTGAGGAACGACTGGATTCGTGTTCTAGTGGAAGTGAATCTAACCGTGGGATGTATTTATTATCATATTTACCGAAAGAACACTCTCACTGATCGGATTGAAGTTGAATGTCACTGCCAAATGGCAATTGTTCTCCAGAGTTCACGCGAAGCGTTCGAGCAATTGGCACGAACTTACACAATTCTCTGCACTCTCTTTGCATGCACAATTGCATATTCTTACACGAACTTCTTCCCGGCTTAAGAATGAAAAACGAGCATCATTGTAGCTCGTATCTCTATCATACATATGTTTGCTTCATCCCAGTTTTCAATCAAGGAACAATGCTGCTTACATACTTCCTTTTTATAAAAAAACATAGTGTATTGAATTTCAAATGATTATCAAAAGCCGAAGGGGGATATTTGGATAGGATAATTGTTACCAAATTTTCTTATTATTAAGGTGGGATAATCAATAGACCGCAACTTAATTTCCTTAATCCCAGGTAACATTTGACGTAAATGATTTTTTTAAACACCGTTTTTGCGTTGAAAAAATAAGCTTTTCTTGGAAGTTAATATGTTGTTTTGAAAAGAAAATAATTAATGAATGGTAAGGAGTTAAGAAAAATATATGAAAATAGTTTTCAATACATATTATATATCACGTATCCTAAAAAAAATTGGGCGTGACCTGACGTACGGCTCTATACATTGCCGGAAGCGAAATGAACTGTATTATTGTGCGTATGGCCTTAAGAATAGAAAAAATGCGTCAATGTAGCTCGTATCACTATCATACATACATAGCTTCATCCCAGTTTTCAAAAAGGAAAGATGCTGCTAACATACTTTCTCTTTAAAAAGACATTAAATGCTGCATTGAATTTCAAATGATTTTCAAAAGTCAAGACATTTCCTACCAAATTGTCTTATTATCGACAGTAATTAATATTTGTGTATAGTCTTAATGTATAGATATATATTGAAAAACATAAAAATTCTTTACTTCACGTATTTTTTTAGAAACAAGAAGTAAGACATCGAGAAGAACAAGAAAATATTAATTATAAGTTGTATTAACTCATTACATTCTCCGTCTCCGTCTTATTCCTCATTACTGAGGGTTGTGACCCTCGTGGAAGCAATGACTCTTCTCCAGTTATCCCTTGACTGCGCTGCACGTAGCGCTCCGACCACCGAGGTGCCAACTCCTATCCGCACCCAATGTACTTGACAACTTGACATGAAAAACTTAAGCTTAAACTAAAAAATATGAAACGAGAAAAGTAGCAAATATCATCATAATCTGGTAACTGAAAAAAGTAACGAATACTCATTAGTCACACCTCTAAATCTATCATAATCTGTGTTTATGTCACTATCTGAGATGATTTTCTCGGAACAACTTTCTTGTCTGCTCGTTGGTAAAAAATAATTGTAATGGCTTATTACTTATCGCGCTACACTAACCGCATAATGAGTTATTCGGTTATTAGAAAGGAACATCGTAAGTGAATTTATTTTTAGGCCCATTTTAATACGGCTATTATTATTATAATAATATTTATTAATAGACCACATTTTCCGTTTCTTTTCATATTAAATACTCCCACTATTGAATGAGAGTATATGGATGATTTTTATTACTACAATACAATAACCATAAGTTTTATTATTTTTATTACAGTAAAAATTAGTCTAAAACGTGAGCCTGTTATATCACTCGTCTTCGATCCGTCATTGTACCATCAATTTGCGCATTTTTAGCATATACGAGTAAGTATGTTGCTCGCATATTTTCAGAGAGAAAAGTGATATTTTCATTGATTATTGGTAACGAATCATGAAAAGAGTAATTAATTTTACTATTTTTATTATTTACAGCATTTACTTTGTGGTTAGTCATATTTACTTTTTTTAGTCCTAACATTTTGTAAAAAATTAATCAATTATTGTTTTTGTTATTCACCACTAGTAATGTGATGTTTTTTTGAACAAGCAAAAGCATAAGTCAAGTCAAAAAGTCAAGAGACTTACATTTGTTGGATATAATATTTTGTGCATGTTCTAACGATTCATAGATCTTTAAACTAATTGGTTAGGATATGCGAATGAAGGACTTGTAAAATTACGATGATAATGAAGATTTCACTTGACCCTTTTAGCCATTTCCAAATAGTGAAACTCACGAGGATACATAGGTACGTTGTATGAATATTGAACGTTGTTTATTGTTCCATATACAACAGTAATAATTACTTAGACACAAGATAATAAAATATTACGTCTGTATATCTTTGTCTACCTACTCGTTCCATTAGTATGAATTCGTAGAGGCATTGCAAAGAAAAGTAGCTGCTGTATTATTTCGGCGGGAAGGAATAATGGATAACTTATTTGAAAAAAGAATAGATATGGTGACTGAAGAAAAAATGGCGACGCCAACACCTATATAAGGGGGGTGGTCATCCTAAAACCGTTAATATCTTGTCAAAAATAACAATAGACAATAATTTGCCACATAAGGTAGAATGTTCAAAAATTAGTACACTTCTATAAAATAGACAATAATTATCGTATATAGAATAGGTATATTGCAAAATATACAAAAATGTGGGACGAGCTAACAGAAGAATATGTATATACTCAATAAGGGTTTGAATGTAACTGAGTAATAGCGGAAATTAATGAGTATTAACAAATACATGTACCCTTTTAATAAATGTCGGGTTTTTTACGAAGTTTATAATGAAATAAATACCTGTTTTGTAACATATATATTATTACTAAGTAATCAAATAATATACCTAATTAAACTTTTAATAGCATTCCATATAAATTTTCAGTATTCATATCGGCCGCGGATTTTCATATTTTTCCTTCTAAATTTCCACTTCCGGCCACGGGTTTGTGGAAGAGTCGTCAATCTGTATATAAATTAGTAGCCTGTGATTTTAAATGACATCCTGTTCGGCGGGAAAATCTATCATCCAATAGAAATTGAGATTGAAAATTACTTAGAAAACTACTTAGAAAATTGTAAATTTTGAATGGTTAATGTAGAATTCACGAGTTTCGTTACACGGACAAATTTAGGAGGATTTGTGAGTTTACTAGTGCGTTTTTTTAAAAAATGTATTCAATATATGCAAACTTTAATTTCATTCTTTTAAATTAAGCAAACTCAGACGCTTTAAAATATATATGGGTACAATGAATGCTAGAATATTAAATCCAGGATAGGTTTTGAAATAAAACCAAAAAGTAATTATTATTATTATAGGTGTCTCAACTTATGTATCGTTTCTTTATGCGTAATTATGATTGCTGGTAACAAAATTATAGTAAATCGTTTAATAATGATTGCTTTTTTTCCTAACGTAATGTTTAAATAATTGATTTAATCATATAGCTTTAGATGTAACTTGCATTTCAATTAATTCGGATCTTCCTATAAAATATCAAATTGCGGAATCACCGTTCTTTCTTAAATCTTTCAAAATGGTAAATTATTTTAAAAAATGATAACCTTACGTAAGATTTCTTAATTATTTCTCATGGTTTATTTTACGAGTTAATTAGGTTCGTGGGACAAACGGAGTTATGGACATGTTGCATTTTAAGAATACGTACTTGTACAAAATATACGTAGGTATTTCTTAAATTATTTATGTGTCATAGAAATAGAGGGAAAAAATAATGATGTTTAATATTTTACAAGAGCATTCTCTGAATGTTTGTAGGCACTCCGTTTAAATATAGAGTAGGTACCTACGTTAAATGTGGTCCTCTTAGAGCCATTTTTACACCCAATGCATAGGGCACTGAATCGTACCGGTGCAGTGTCATCTTGATCGATAATTACATGGAGGCAAGGTGACCAGTTTGGAAAAATATAGTATTACAGACAAAAACATTGTTAGTCCAGAAAACGGATATGGGATTCTTGGATGTCCGGTACTCTGCTAATACATACTTTTTCTTCATCAATTTGCAAGAAAAAAATACCTGTGTATGTAAAAATTAATTCTAAAACATCTTTGCAATCAAATAACATTTATGCAATTGTTCGGATTACGACTGAAATTTGATGTGAATTTTCCGGATGATGAGAAAACAGATTGCAGTAAAATAACTACTACAAAATATGCGTATTGAATAAATAATAACGTCGAAATTATGTCCGTAAATATTTAGAGCAGGTTGGCATTATTATATTATCGTTTCGAGTCGCCGAGTGTTGCTAAGTTTTGTGATGACTGCAACTAATATACAATTTGTTACGCCATACCCTGAACCACTCCTCATTGCGTCAAAAGAGCGGTAAAAACTTTGTATTATTTATTTTTCCAGGCAAATTTTGAACAAAAATAATTGCAGTGATTATCTGTCGAGATTACCAACAGAGAAAAATACAAAAAAAATATTTTTTTCAGTTGCAGTATAAAAAATTTATTTGATATTTTTTAATTATTATTTTCATCACATAAATATAATACAATGATTTTTGGATACCAATGATGATTTTTGTTTGCCTACGTAGTGTAGTGGTTAGCATGATTGGTTACCGTATTGAAAGACGCGGGTTTGATTCCCAGGGGGACCAAAATAAATAAAATATAGGTGTCGAAAATCGAGAGAGAAAAAATTGCCCATCACTAATCACATGTACCATTAATTGCGGATAAGGGAAGACAACATATAATTTGTTAATATTAAATGAGTACAAGGAAATTTAAAATTTAATTTATGATCAATACGCTTTGATGTCATAGAATTTAAATATCATCATTGTATGTGAACTGTCAAATGTCATAAAATATATTCAACTTGAAAATAATGGAGATTTTTCCATTACCAGGCAAATATGAAAACAATCAAAAACTACTATAGTTCCTGTCATTTGTTTCTTGACAGATGAATAACTGCTTATTAACATAAAATTATTGTGGCACCATTTACGGACAATCGACAATGACACAGCACCTAAGAAATTTGGATTTTGTGAAGGTCAATATTAATGAAATATCATTTGATTCTCAAATCATCTGATGGTCAAATCTAACCCTCATCAAATTACTTCTGTTGCCAGGCAATATAGAATTGCATTTATTCAATTGCATTTAACTGTTGGGTTGTGGTCCCGTGATTAGTGTCGCTGACTCAAGTCAGAGTTCCTTGGTTAGAACCCGCTCTACCACAATTTGATACCTAGTTCTAATAAAAAACAAATATTTCTCTTTTTTAAATAAATAAACAAAATACAATAGTTTTTCTCTCATAATCGTTTGGGGGTGTATAAATGATTTTCGGGACTCCTATCCTGTTGCGTTAGCCTCTATCTTGAATGATGACTGTTTTCAAAATTAGTTTTTTTCGACATAGACCTCAAACGGGAGGTAAGATTTAAATGTTTTGCTTTCGTCAACTTTCGTCATCTTTTTTTTAGGATTAAGTTTAAAAAAAACTTGTGGTGGGCAAGTACCAGTGGCGTGTACAGATATACATTTAACGCACATATAACATACATTGCCCTTATCACAGGTTTCCAGCCTTGCTTACGTGCCATAGGCATCATATGCAACGCATATTAGGTAATTCTTCTTACCCTCATCCGCACCCAATGGTGCATAGGGCACTGCATCAATTTAACGCGGTATGTATTACGTTGATCGTTTATTATATGAAGGCAAGTCTCACGCTTTAGTCCAGGGTAATATTTAATAATTTAATTATTTATTTATTTTGACCCTCCTGAGAATCGAACTCGGGAACTCCATCATGGTAGCCAAACGTGGTAATCACAACCCTATGGACAGGGTAGGTACTTATCAGGATTTTTATGCTTTAGACATTATTAGTAATGCGTTTATTACTAGTTTTTTATATTCTTCTGTGATACCCTATTCCGGTGTTTATGATTTGGCGAAAACCTCAAAATTAGTTTATTTTGTCTTGCAATCAAAACAAATCGCTTCTGCGAAGTTCACGAACAATTTAAATTAATGACATAATACACATCATAACAAGCATTGTGTTCTGGAGTCGGGCGAGTAGATTTAGTGTTGTGAGTCACTCCTCGCAGCACTACCATGTTGTAGGTAGGTACCCACTAATGTTGTACAAGTTAGTCGCAAGTCTACATTCTTAAGCTCGAGGGAATAATGCTATTGTCACGTTCCGCGATAACCACGTTCTTCTAGTTCAATGTCAAATTCCTCCGAAAAGCGACGAAGCAGATAATAAACTTTAAATTTCGTAAGGTGGATAGATAAGACGACAATATTTACTGAACCAGATCATTCCGTCATTAATGTGTCATAAACCGTGACAACAAATAGATATAGATTTTATTGATTTATTTCTTTACAATCAATCAAAACCTAATAATTTTATGTCTCCAACTTCTATCTGCTCAGAAATAAAATACTTGGTTATTTTTCTGACCCACTTTTTGTACCCGATGGTGCACCGTATCGGCACGGTGCCCTATGCACCATCGTGCGGTGGTAACTTGATCATTAATTATGTGAAGACAGGGTGATCAGTCCTGCGCTCCAGGGATATATTTAGGAGTGGAATGTATTCGACGGGATACGTATGACGTAGGTAAGGGAAGGAGATCAGGGTGAAGGACATGACTGACTGATACATGGGAAAGGAAACGGAGGAAGAATAGGGGGATGAGTGGGTAGCATTGGTTAGAGCACTCGGGTTTTCTTACTCGTATAACTTATACATTGCTGATGCGTATGAGTTCTCAACTAAACTAACTAACTAACCATCACGCCGCTTCCCCGCAGGGGTAGGCAGAGAGAAATAGAACGCCACTCCACTGTCTTTTCATCCATTTTGCGCCTCTTCCACGTTCATGCATATCCTCATACATACCCGTCGATTGTTACGACTCCTAACCTGACCACTTTCAAGTATTTGGCATACCTAATCGTGCCATGTTTTTCTCGGTCTTCCTTTGCTTCTTTTCCTAATTACATTCGCCTCATAAATTTGTTTTACCGTTCTTTCCTCACTCATTCGTTCTACATGTCCAAACCATCTTATTACACCTTTCTTAATTTTATCGATAATGCTTATCTTAGCTTTGCATTCCTTGAGTTCTTTGGGGTAAAAATATGTAAATTACTAAATCATTATACTATTTTTATTCACCATTATACAAAATTGATATAAAAACATTATTATTTGTACATTAAACTTGCTTATTTTTACCCCCCCCCCCCATCTCGAAATAAAATAATTAATCGGTGAATTTCTATGTCGATTATTGCTGGTTTCAAGCAAATAGTTGAAAGTGAGAAAGAGAGAGAGTATCTGTAATATTTATTTTTTAACTATAAATTGGAGAAAATGTTTGTCTTTCAACTCTTATGTACAATTGTATATATTTTATTGAAATCTGGTTGCGCCTTATGCAACGTCGCTAATCATGGGCCTGCTTAGGCATCAACTTCATAAGTTTTATAGCCTATACCTACTCGTGAGTGGATTTACTCTATATATTTAAAGTTACTCTAATTTCATGTAAATTATGAGTGAAAATTATAGGCAAAAACGCTCGCTCACAAATATGTATAATAATAATTATTATTGTATTTGTTAATTTCTGTCTTCTTTTTGTTTCAGAGTCCGAGACAAGCTCATTGACGCCATCTTTCGGTGTCGGCTTAAAGCGCTATTTCCCTTTTGATGGTGCGAGCTTAGAACAACTCCGCACAAAATGGACGCCTCGACGGGGCTCATGTTGGGCCTGCAGCTCATCGCGCTGTGCTCCATCGCCGGAGCGCTCTTACTGTACCTGCTGTGCAAGGTCCGGGCCGGGGGAGCCGCCCGAGGCCCGCTCTCTGGTCAAACAAAATCTGTACTAGTCACCTCCGCTGACACGGCTTTAGGCCTACAGGTCAATAATAATTACTTATTTATTAATTACTGATAAAATAAGGAGTTTTTCTCAAACAACGTTATGCAGAGCCTAAATTATTTTACTGAAATAAAAATCACATTCAAAAAGCTCGCCATTTTGACAGGCTCCTATTAGTTATGCAAAATGTCGCTAGATTGCGCTTTACCTTGTGCCAAATCAAGGATTCTAAAAGGGATGGGCCGTCTTCATTTAAAATATTATCGACGAATCGCAATTTTATTATCGAACTTACATTTTCTTTTTCTTTTTCAGAAGAGAAAGTAAATTATTATTATTTAGTATGTATTTAATATTAAAATATGTATTTTCTCTATTTCGCTCATTTTGCTTTAAATCAACTGGACTACAAGTTTTTTTTAAAATATTTTTTCTGTATATGAATATTTTCATAATAAAATAATCGTATCAACTAGTTAAGATTTTTTAAGAATGCAATGTAACGTTTTTGTGATATTGGAAGTCTCAAAAATAGAAAATACTTTGAAAAAATCTTTATACTTCTTAAAATGTGAATTAATAATACAGATCGCAATTCACCTCGCTGAAAGAGGTTATCGTGTATTCGCTGGTATGCGATCGGGCGAGGAATCCTTATCATGGCGCTTGGCTAAGGGTTGGTCATCCAGGAGGCTGGAGGAGGATCTCGAGGGAGAAGGCGGTGCAAGAGGACAACTGCTACCTCTGGCTCTTGATGTTACTCGAGAAGATATACTTCATGAAGCAGCTCAGACCCTGACTTCACGCTTGCCAGCTGGAGAAAATGGTAAGCGCCTTTTAACTAACTAACTAACTAACCATCACGCCGCTTCCCCACAGGGGTAGGCAGAGAGAATCTACATAATACATCTGGTATAAAAGTAATAATAAGTAATATTCATATTTTTATTTTGCATTAATTGACAAGCAATCATTGTACCATTGTAAATTGGTATATAAGACATATAAAGTATAAAAAATCAAATATCAATATACGTATCTAAATATCTAAATGGCGTACTAAATGGTTTTTATTGAATTATAATTTTATCATATCACGAAGATTTCTTCGCTTACATATTTTCTCTGATAAATGATTGATTTTTTTAATCAAAAAATATTTAAATAAAACGATATTTAATCTTTTCGATATTTTAACAACATACCCCAGTTAACTTTCTGAATACTATATTTTTGTGTGTCTGCCCATCCCTACATTAACTCCTTTTATGAAACGAAAGATTATTGCTGGAAGCAAAATTTATGATAAAATATTTTGTAATTTTAAAGAAAATTTTATTCAATACGATTGAAATGTAAATAATGTTTTTAAGTTACTTAAAAATCAGAAATTTTCTATCCTTATTTGGTTAATATATCTAATTTTGACGTGGGCCACGTAAGCACTGCTGGTGTAGTGGTATCATGCAAGATTCCCATTCTTGCGACCCGGGTTCGATTCCCGGGCAGTGCACTCTTCTTTTTGTTTTTTAATTTTATTTTTATAAACTTGAGAAATTATCATTCTTTAAATAATAATCTTAAAATCAGATCAAACGTTTTATGAGACATGTTTCATACTACAATTTTAAAACTAAAGTTATATGTATTAAAAGAATTTCAGTTTCTTCTTACATAGAACTGACAAATGGAGCTTTTATAAGCTGGAGCTTCTCAAAATAGTTTTTATTTTTTGCCATTAAAGAAGTCTGGTAATTTACCATACAGCTATTAAGGAAGTAAGAATATGTAATAGGTATTTGAGGAAGCACACAAACAGCTCTACAAACTTTATCCAGCCCCTAAAATAAAGTATTATTATTTTTTAAATCTCATCAAAGATGAAGAAGAATATGGAAGTCTGGGCATTTACGGGGCTGACGACGTTATAGGCTGGTTTAAGTGATCCCATTATTGACAACCACACTACTCAAATTCTTGGAAGTTCTATATATATATGAAACAATTTTGAAACATTGTTCTTGAATCACTAGAACTTCACTAGAGACGTCTATTGGTGAGATGAAAAGAAGCTATTTATTAAGCATAAACTCTTTTATTAGTATGTGAGGTCCGAATCCTGGATTATAATCACATACATAAGAAACGCCAGAAAATATCATTTTCATTTTTATTATTTTAGCTTATAATTTGACCAGTTAATTTATTTACAACATGTATAATATGAAAAATAACTCCTATAATTGGAGATAATCCAGATTTGTGAACAAGTACTTGGACACACTCAAAATGTCCTAAAATAAAGCTTTACAAAGCATTTATTTAAAAAATCATTCAGAATGCAGTTGAAATGCGATCTCTCAGACAAATGTGTGACAAGAAAATGTAGATATTCGAATGGTGAAATAAGAAAATTGATGACATTTTATTATATTTAGTTGTTTGTTGATTTCCAGGACTATGGGCAATAGTCAACACCGCCGGAGTAGTTCACGTGGGAAGACTGCAGCAACAGGAGCCCGCTCAGTGGGAAGCCATGCTGAGGACCAACGTCCTGGGAGTCCTGAAGGCGGCGAGGACCTTCCTGCCCTTATTGGCTAATGCCAAGGGAAGGTTCATCAATATAGGTATCCGCTTCTTGCTCCATATTACAGCTGTCGGTTCAAGACTTTACTGAAATATGACATCAGACCTTCAGAGAAACAGTGAAGATGAAATGATTACAACAATATGAAATAATTATAATTATACCTCATCTGAGATATATCTTAGAAAAAAAGGAATCGTCTACGCTCGATCCTGGGACTATAGGATGTCACGTTCACCGCTCTACCAATTGAAGTAACCAGTTTCTTACATAAGTTTAGAAATTAATCATTCCCTGTAGAATGTAATCACTTGCAACCTCTTTTGTATTTTTGACCAAAGTGTTTATTATCTCATCTCTTAATTTGTTGCATACTAAGTGTTATTTCGTACCGTATTTTGTTTTTTTTTGTAGTTTATTTAACATATCGCTCACTCCTTTCAACAACGTCATATATCAAAAAACTTAATTATTCAAAAGATCGTTTTTAAAGTTTAAAAATATAATAAAATGTATTAAAAATAAATATCAAGCCACTTATTGAACTTTTTACTATGCAACAAATCTTTTTAGGTAAAACCTGAATGTTTTTTCTCCATTTGAAAAATATTTAGAATATTTAAAAAAATAATTAAACAATACCTACCTTCTTCTAATATTTTCTTCAAAATGCAAAAACAACACTTTCTACCCTGTAGCAGGTAAATATTAAGTTAAAAATGTGCCGCTTTTGCTGGGATATAATACATTTTCTAAGCAGTCCGAAAACATGCACAACTGAAAATTGATGATTTTTTATATATGACAATGTTGAAAGGAGTGAGCGATATGGAATTATCCAATAAAAAGCCTGCCATAGAACAGGGTAGAATTTATAATTTTTATAAATAAATATAACATAATCAGCAAGGTTGAAATGCCAGAGCTTAGGGAACAAATTATATCAAAGGTAATCAATTTCTATGTCTACTGCGGTGCAGAAAGCAAAAGGAAACTTCTGTACTATCCTTTCCAAGGTAACCGATAAATCAAAATGTCAAGAAACAACAATAATTGTTTTCGGGACAAGGAGAGAGGATGGTGACAACGCTTAGCAATGAATGCAGAAGAAGTGTTAAGCATTTTTAACTATTGGTTTATATGTATACAAATATAAAAAAAAAAAATTAAGTATTGATAGTCATTCACAATACTTACTAATATAATTGAACAAGTAAAAAGTCAAATTGCCATCTATGATCCATGTATCCAATTACATAAAGATGGTTGTTATAGCTAGTTCCGGGAAGGAGTTTTTTTTTTAACTGGTAAAAACCGGTTGTTAACATTCATCTTTTAAGCAACTCTCCACTCATCCCCTCGCTATAAAATCTTGTTCTATATTTTGCAGGATCTTCAGCGGAAGTGAGTGGAGAACAGCAGGTTTGCTACGCCGCCACCCGCTGGGCTGTGGAAGGAGCCAGTCAGGCCCTGAGGATGGAACTGAAGCCCTACGGAATTAAGGTGGTCACGCTGCAGCCTGTCGGATTCTCCACACACACGCTCTTTTCCGCACCCAAGGAAACTGGCAATAGGTAAAAACTTTAAATCATTTGTTTCACTAATTTTTATAACCATCTTCATCTTAGTCTTGATTCCACAGAAGCCTTGGATCTAAAGGGTTTTGTGTTATATACAAACTCAATAAAAAATTAAATTAGGATCAATATTAGAAGTACTTACTTTGTGATTTTCCATTTTATAACTTACGAAAGAACTTTGTTCTAATTAATCAAATGTCTTAATTTTAATATTCACCAGTTTCGAAGCAAAACAGCTTCTTCCTCAAGATGAATTAATCAGTCTTAAGGATGCTGTTTAATACTGATGCTGTTTATGTCTGCATTTAGATACTGCTTACATAACATCTCATATCACATTCCTTCTCCGATATAATTTTACCGATTGCTTTGTTGTTGTTTCTTTTTTTTAACTTGTCATAGGGCACTGTGAAATATTAATTAGCACAGCATATTCTTGATTGTTAATTTTGTAAAGGTTTCGTGATCAGTCCTCCGGCACCAGTACAGGATATATGAAATAAATATTGGAGTGAAAAGTCTCTGATATTCATTTAAAAAATGTGAATTGATTCATGATTTGACAGGGTTATATTAAATAAACATTGAAGTGAAAAATCATTAATATTTTTTAAAAACTGTGAATTGATTCATGGTGTGACCCCTGGGACTTCCAGGACAGTACACAAGTGCCATTCCTAGCTAAAGGTAATGTTAAAATATTTGTAAATACACCCAAAATTGTCTAATGCATCCCTCCATTATATATCATGCACTTGAAGGGTGAAAATTCCAAGTAAAAACACCAACCCACATATAATATTGTCATAAAGCTTAATAAATAGGTTTAACACTTTCTTTATGAAATAAACATAAAACAGATTTCTAAAAATTAACTAATACTAATATAAATTTCTAGGCCTGATACTCCGTCATCAACATCATCATCGGAATGTTCAGTACCAATCTCCGACACCACGGAATACACCACCAGTGTCCTCTTCCCTTCTGCCATGAAGACTATCGATGAGGTTCTGTCCATCCTCAATCCTAACAACTCCTACGAGTTGAGCAACAAGCAAGAGTCTTGGTTCAGGAGAATCCCATCTCTGAGGTCACTCAAGAGTTAAACTATACCCACAAGCAGGATTGTAACAACGTGAGACAGATAACTTAAATATTAAACAAAGGTGCATTTTCACAAAGCAAAATTTCTGTGTGGGGATTCCTATGCTAGATTTGTTGTTTACTTCTCTTTCAATAATAATTTAAAAAAAAAAAAAAATTAACCCGCAGGAAGAGTATTGTATGAACCTGAGTCCTAAAAGTGTATGGACTATAATGTTGCGTTCACCCATGTTATTAAAAAGGGTTGCTATTTTCTTCTTTTCAATAGAATTCATGGTAATATCTATGGGCTTCCTTGTATGTTTTGTAGACATTTTAAGAAATTATCTGTAAAATTGAATTCACAACTCAAATTTTACAATAATAAATCATAAATTCAGTTAAAAAACTACTGAAAATTGCCATTATTTTTTATCATGCGAATTGATCCCCTTTTTATTTTTGTAAAGAATACATTACTTTATTTTGAATGAATCTATGATATTATAATAAAATCACTCCTCAGATACAGTTTGGTTTGCAAGAGCTTTTCTTACTCAACAATTTAAGTTTGCTAGTACTCACTCCTCAGTTAGATTAGTTCCTAAATAAAATCATATTAAGGGACAGCAAAACATTAAAATAATAATAAAAAATTAATAACAAAACAAAAACTAGTTTGGAATTGTCCACATATTTTTTTGATACTCAAATATATAGTAATTGTTATAGTGTATCAAGGAAATGGTTAATCTATTTTTATAAATTTACACTTTTGTAAAATGTGCCTTCTTATATCTGTCTGTCTCAATAAAATACAACATATATTATAGCATCAGATCTGTATGTAAGCTGAAACCATCTTACTTTATTTCATATGATTTTTTTTGCCAAATTTTGTTAGTTAATTAGTTACTTTAAACCTAAAAAAATTCATACCTGCCAAGACCTATACCTTTATGGGTATGAACAAAAAAAATATGCAAAATAATAATTATGAAAAAGAAGAAAAAAAATGCTCAAATTGTTTAAAAGAGATATTAATTTGTTCTAAAGTTGATTAATCTTAAAAACGAGGCAGAAATAAGATAAATAAATAATAAGGGATTTGTAAGTTTGCTTCGAGATACTTTGATAATTTTATTATGGCCATAAAATTTATTTCTATTAAAATAAGAGGTGAATGTCTGTGTACTCAATTTCTTGTATAAAAATAAGTTTTTATAAACTATTGTATATAACACACCTTGTAAATGTCGTCACCAGTTATTGTATGTTAGTTAACACAATTTGGTTAGTTCATATTTGTCTTATAATCAATGTTTCTTTGAGTATTACATTCTGTGTATGAAGCATTACATCATTTAATTTTACGCAGTTTTGGGAAATACGCAAACAGACTTAACTTTGGCAAATGTATGCGCAAACATATTTCTATTTGTCAAATATATACGCAAACATACTTAACAGTGATAAATATCTTTTTACTAATTGATCCGGCAGTCACTTTGTGGTAAAAATCTATCGATTTTTAATTTAAGTTTTACTTCAATACCACTCTTTCTTAAAATTTATTGTGACACGTGTTTTGATACATTCTGCATCGTTTTCAAACACGATGTTTAAAAATTATGTGGAATGCATCGAAACATGTGTCACAATACATTTTAGGAAACAGTGGTATTTACTAAGTAAAACTAAAATTAAAGTTAATGATAAATTTGTTTATACAAAATATATGTGCGAAAATTATTTAAAAAATAGAAAAATATATAAGCCAGCTTACTTAACTTCAACAAATATGTATTCAGATTTTTCAAATATGCATCTGTAGACATTATAATTTTGACAATCTGTCATTGCGAAGGTTGATAGCGCAATTTGTTGTCTGTAGCGTGCGGATGTTTATGACACACGATTAAAGAGACATTGGTTAAAAGATAATTGAAAATAAACAATTTGTGAATCAAAAATATTTTATAGAATTTGCTGACCATCATCAAGTAATCAGTAAGTAATCAGTAAGTAATCAAGTAATTTAATTTACTTTGATCCTTCCAATTTGCACAATTCTCTGCGAATATTTAAAATATTGTAATCCTGTCAGTAAAGCTATAATGTACCATATTAAAATATTTGTACTTTTGTAAACTAATTGGAAAAAATAAAAATATTCATTAAAAAAAAAGTTTTATTTATTTATAAAGGTCATACACAAAACATGTATAAAATAATTATTTTACCATATGTATTTAGTGATAAATGATGTACATAACATTGTAATGAATCAATGGAGCATTATTTTGATCTCAAGTTTGGTCCAGAGTAATATATTCACAGTTTTTTTTTTGAGATCATATAATTCCATACTGATATTTTTTTAGATCTTTACCGTCTGATTTAAGCTATACAATTTCTGGGCCATCATGCGAAGTCCTACTTGCCGGTGCTTCTGCCAGCATTACAGGTGTCATCATCGAGGCAATGTGCTATAGAATTTTTATGACGGAACAAATGCCTGGTCTCCTTTTTTTTCAACATTCTACAGCACTAAAACCCAGAAAAACACAATCAGCAATGCCAGTATGTATGTACATATGGATGGTTTTCTGGGTTATTATGTGTGACAATATCAGCCATTTGCCTAGATGACACCGCAAATTGCTCCGAAACGTTGGTTGAAGTGTTAATGATAAATGTCATAATAACCCAGAAAAATGCTTTCAATATGGCTGAAGATCTTATTCAATAACAAAAAATAAACCTTTGGTTTAAAATATTATTTAAATAAATAAATTCAGTGGTATGGCTAATGTTGGAAAGAATACAAAAAATTAATGATAAACAAAATCAGTACAAACTTTATAATTAAACATAAACATTGTTTTTAACAATGTTTGTGTTTTATTAATTTTTCAGGTAGGCGTCGTGGCGTAGTTGGATTGATATTCGACTGCGAAACGAGTGTCGTGGGTTCGATTCCCGCCAATTGCAAAATTAATTCAAATAATATTTCATTTCAATTGGTCAGGGTGATTGTGTAGTATTTTTCATATCAACATTCCCTATCTTTACTATCCTACCCGCAGACAAGACTCATAAGATAGAGGCAGTGCGGGCTATTCCTTTAAAAATAAAAACACTTTATTTTTGGTACATTTTTTCTTGGAACATGTCCATCCCAGAAAAAGTCTTGGTATTTGTCAAAACGGATTGGAAAAATAGTACCAATAAATAAAGTGGTTAAAAAAATGTTTGTATTTTATTGATTTTTATGAACTTTATAAAATGTGCCAGAAAATAACAGCAATATTTTGTCTAAATTGGTGAACATTAATTTTCAGATAAAATTGTAAAAAATATATTAAATATAATAATAAAATAATAGTAAAAAATACTATACATTATTATAACTTAAAATACCTATCTTAGCTTAGCTAGTAAATAATATTTTAATAAATATGCATCAGATTCATATCACAATTTTATATTTAATTATCTCAATATTTATTATTTCCTATAATGCCTCTTGTAATGACACCAATCACGGTGGGGACTGACCGGAGCCATTTCGTCGTAACGTAACTAACACATTACGATGCGAGCATTCGTCAAGTCAGTACAGCGAGCCGAGTGCTCCATCCTTTGTCGGAGCGCTTGCCGCGAGCGACATTACGTTACGAGGAAATGCTCCGGTCAGTCCCCACCTTTAGGTACACAAGTCTATTTCAATACCTAATTTTCTAGTAAAATAATGGAAAAAGTCCATTAATTATATTATTTTAATTAATGTTTTTTACAAGGTTCAATTTCATTAATGACACTCGCGTAATGAGTCCACAAATCAGAATTCCGGGTACAAACGGTACCACCACCTCTCAGTTCTTGAGTTTCCTGTAATTTAAACAAAAATGTGGTTAAAGTATGATTCACTAAACGTTATATCCGGAAAGATCTACAATAATTACGCTGTTTATAAAAATATAAGGATGTAATAACCACAACTAAAGTAGATTAAATTAACATCGTAATTTAATTTAATTAAAAGACCTTTATTGACATCTCAACATGTATAAAGATGTTTATTGAGATAGGAATATAAAAACTGGGTATTTGCAGGGCTGACAGCTTGTCATTGGCTGATATGAGTAATTACTTTATACACCGTGTAACATTAACCATTCTACCGATTCACAACCATATTGCTCAAATCAGAAAAATGACCGGTCGTAAGCCCTGTAAACACTCAGACAATCATATTTCAAAGAACTTTTCATTATGTTGGGATGCAAATAAAAAACATTGATAAAAACTCCTAGGCAAGGTATCTACAATTTGTGAACAAAATTTTGAAACAGTTGAAATATTATTATTTTGTCATCAATTATGTTCGTATTCAAAATGTGTAATTTAGTAATAACACATTTTAGGAAATGACACTTTTCTATAATTTAGACTTTTTCTTTTGTCCCTTATCCATACACAATGGTGCACAGGACACTGTATTAAATTGATGTGGCTACTAATATGAAAATGGCTATCAGTCTTGTGCTTCAAGTACCAGTTTAGGACAAATAGAAAAAAAGTTAAAGCGACAAAATTTTCTTTGTGTGCTATGTCAGGTCCTCTCGACTATCACTTGAGAGTAATTGTCCCTGGCTTAAGCAGCTCTAAACAGTTCTGATCCCTGTCCAATCTCGTATATTCCGGAGGCAGATCTGTCTTCTGCCCACACTTCGTCGATCTTCTATTTTCCCTTTCGCGATTAGGTGCAATAGCTCGTACTCCTCTCCTCTAAGCGATAAAATAACTAATATTTATTTAATCCCCTTCTGAATCAAATTTAAGCACGCAAATATGCTCTATGGGGATAGACAAGCTAATTTAATATATTTTAATCAAAGGTTTATAACTCACAGCCCTGTTTATATCTCCTACGCATATCCACTTCTGGAAGTTAGCCTTCTTCTCATTCTGAGTGGGGGGAGCTGTGACAGCCCATTTGGAATGGTCCGCGTGAGATGAAAATGCAATTCCCTCGGATTGGAACGCTACCTTTTCTACATTATTAACCCTGAAAACACAATGGATATGATGAATAATACATCTTTCAAACTCTCAGCTTTCCAGCATCAATGTTCTATTTATTTTTATGATTTAGTATTCCTCAAGGTTCAGTGATTGACCTTTATTATTTAACACATTGTATGCGAGAAATGGCAAATGTCATTTATTGCAAATTGTGGGTTGAAAGCGGAACCCGGCAAATGCCATTCTTTTGCGGACCGTCGGTTGTTTGCGGGGTACGACATATTACGGGTTTGTTTGTTGGCGTGGAATAATAACGCCATAACTAATAATCACTAGTTCTCCTTCGTTGACAGTTAAAGGTGGAAGTTTGTGCTAATAAACGAAAAATCAGTCAGTCAGTTAAGTTACACATTAATTTTTAAAGGATTTTGTGGTTTTGTGTAAAATTTGTGGCCAGAACAGGATGTACTCATAGTAAATTCTATTTGACAGACAAAAATCTCGTACGTGAATTATTATTATTATAGCAGGATCTATTTCCTTTGTCCTTCACATCGCAGGTTTTAATCAAGCACATTTATAGGATATTGTATAAACAGAGACCTTCTAGTTTTTTTTTTTACAGTTACTGACTTATATTTGTAGGTGCAGTTGGATTCCAGGACGCCAGCTCCATTAATCCAGGATTCCACAAACAGATCTGATTTCAGGGATTGAGCTACCAGCCCCTCGTATAAGTCATCCTTGAAATTGCCACTTTTGGCAAAAGACACAAACTGAACTCCTTTCTTGGTCGTCAAGTTGGCAATGCGAGACCTAGGAATAATAAAAAAAATGTGTAAATTGTAGATGTGAAAGGGGTAGGAAATGGAATCTTTAATAAACCAGAGAAGTCCATGATATTCCATTATAAACCGCTCCGATTTCCATCTCTAAGCTGTATTTACTACATTTAAGTTTTTACCAACATTTCTTGGTGGAATTGCATTTAATATTTGAATAAAATGACAACTGAATAGCTTTTTCCACTTTTATTTTATTTGACCAGTGTCGTCGATATTGACATTATCTAACAGATAGCTGGAAACCTAGTAGAAATTGGACAAATAAAATAAGAATGGAAAAAGCTATTAAATTGTTATTTTATTATTTTATAGCTGTAAGCATAAAGTTTTAATTCCAAGAATCTTACAAAATAAAAGTATTTCTCCGTAAGATCTTTGCAAACTATAATTAAATTTGCAAAAACCTTATAAAACAGAGCTTATTGGTCAGATACCAAAATAGTTTAACAGAAAATACTAAAAACTTATTCTCATAATATTATAGTGTATAGCATAAAATTCATTAATTAAAAACGGAATTTCATTAAGGAATGCTTACAAAAAAAGGAAAAGTTTTACCGACAGATTAAGAAAATAAATGCAGTTTCCGTTAGCAGAAATTGGTACTCACCATGGTGCTTCAAATACTGTTTTATCATTAATAACGTTGACAATATTAGAGAATTTATCATTCCATTTCTGAGGCACATGAGAGTACAGGATCTTGGGTTCGTTGTAGCAGAGTTGTTGACCGACTTGATTCAATACAGATGCTCTCAAGGATAAGCAGAGAAAGCTCTGACCGTATCTTCTTGCAGTATCGGGATACGAGTACTTAACAGGCTGCACTGAGTTGTTGTTGGCTGTGAAGAAACTTTAATTAAAATGTGCTAAAAAAACTGGTTTGAATTTGAGATTAATATGTTTTTAAAAAAAGCTCATATATATATCCCATTGAATTACACTAAAAACATGTTTTATTCCATCTTGACTAAGTATAATATGTCTTCTCCACACTAGAAATAACCTTAATGCCCATTCCATACAGGTTTATTTACTAAAATCATTAAATAATAATCGAACATTGTTTAAATGTATCGGGTTGTAGTCCCGTGGTTAGTGTCCCAGACTCTTGAGTCAGAGTTTCTCGATTCGAACCCACTCTACCTATATGATACCTATTTCTAATAATGAGCCGCTTAGGCTCACAGAAAAAGTATAAAATTGAAGTATTTTCGTAAATAATAAGAACACAAATATTTCTCTTTTAATTTTTTAAAATAAAGAAAAAATATAATGAATAGTAGAAATTCAAATGTCTCTGTCCTCATTTAATAATAAGAATGAGAAAAATAAGAAATAAAAAAAAAAACATTTGGGGCCTTTTCTCTGTCCACAGCCTCAACATTAAGCACAGAATTAATTATATGTAAATTAAACTAAATACATTATTTTGTTGAAGTGTTTTGGATTATGGAAGGAGATAGCGATGGTTTCTTGGTGACATTTTGTTGAAAAAAGGGCAATACAAGTATTGGTGCATATAATAAAATAATGTAAATGTGCAATAACATATTAACAAAATACATACTTGGGATGGGAGGATATCGAGGGACGGAATGCACTACCCATATTCCATCGGTAGCGTCTCCTATGACCACTCCTTTAGTGTGTCCTTCACCCGAATTCCTCAACCTTTTCCTTCTGCGTTCCTCTTTCAGCAGACGCTTTTGTTCCTCTTTTAAGAAACTCTGTCCACGCACGCTTCTTCTGACAGGTTGTCTCTTTTGTAATTTAGGCTTCTTGGGTGATTTAGTCGTCTTTTTGGGATCGGATTCCGCATCTTTCTCAACGAAAGGTTGATCGTTATATATCACAGAAACTTGATTATCATTTTTCTACAAAAGTCATAGGAATTCAGTATTTGTTTGGTAAAAATAATATGCAAATGAAAAGAAATTTATGAATTAATATGATAGCTATGGAGCAGAGGGTAACAGTCAACATTAATTTTGGTACTTTATATTAAAAATTTTGCTAGATAAGTTTCTATTGAAGGAGTTTTACAAATAAACACCAATTTTAATGAAAAAAAATTGATACATATTTTTTTTAACTTTTGTAATACTGACCTAAAACTTTGGATATGTATGGCTTAGCTGATAAATGGCTTATTGGACTTTGAAAAATAAATATTTACAAACATAAAATGCATCAAATAATAATGTTTATTTGATTTTAGGTCCATGTTTGTAATAATTGATTATTACTATGACCTAGATAAAAGCGCAACAATAATGAATATTTAATGAACTTGATAAGATTATTTATCTGCATGTTTATATTGATATTCCTATGAAAATACATGTGTATTGTTTTGAAGGAATACCAATAAGATTTTAATTGCATGGTTTAAAAAAAATAGTTTAGGAAATTTCTTAAATGGCCCATTAAAAACAGTGTATGTGTGAGGAGTATGTATCCCTACTCTATGTTCTTTTAAGCGTGGATAAGGAATATAAAATACGAAGAATTTGCATTACTCATAGCTGAAAATGGGATAACATCCCAATAGTGTCCAATTACTTATTCACAAATTTGGGTTTCTCTACTTCGGAGTCTCTACGTCCTACTCTCGTCTACTCTACTATACGTCTCTCTACTCGTCTACTCTACGTCTCTACTTCGGAGACTCTACGTCCGCCTCCGTAGTGTAATGGTCAGCACGCTCGGCTACCGTTCTGGAGGTCCCGGGTTCGATTCCCAAGGGGGGTAAAATAAAAGTGATTTTTTCACTGTCATATTTATTCATTATTACCCTGGACTGGTACCTGAAGCGGAGGGCTGATCACCTTTCCTTCATGTGTAAACAATCAAGATAACACTACGTTTATATGACGCAGTGCCCTATGCACCATTGGGGTGCGGATAAGGGTTTTTATTATTACTACTTCGGAGTTATTTTTACATTTTTGATATCTCAATATCAAAAATTGAAAATAATATTTTCAGGCGTTCCTCAGCATATAAAATAATCCAGTTAGGATCTTGCATATGTCCGAATAAAAAGGTCTCTGATAAATAAAGGCTTTAACAATGCACCCATAGATGGCTCTAGTGAACTCAAACATACATTGTCATGAGATTAATGATATATGAAGGAGTTCCAAAAATTTTTAAAAAGTATTCAGACACCCAAAAATGTTGTGATAATAATCAGGTAAAATCATTCACTTAAAAACTCTACCTTACAACTACCGGTTTCGGAATAACCATTCCATCATCGGGTCAATTATAGAGTCAGCCTATAGTTTTTAAGTGGTATTACACAAAGCGATTGATGAATGATAAGGTTAGTGTTATATTACCATACCGCAAAGTTAAAAATGCTTTTAATATATAAAATGTACATGAAGAAGTTTATGGATGTGAAAATCTAGGTTATTACAGGGATCATGACCTGTCATTGGCTGGTTTAAGTGATCACCTAATACACTGTGTAACATTCACCATGATTGAAAACCAGTTGATACAAGTTTACATTTTAAATTTGAAGTGTTTCTGTCACTACAAAAATATTCTTGCTTACAGAAGAAGGGTTAAAGCACCCAGCTCATCCGCACCCAGGTGGTGCAAAGGGCACTGCATCACATCCATATAGTGTTAACTTGTTCGCTAATTGCATAAGGGCAAGGCGATCAATGCTGGGTGAGATCATTTAATGAAATGATTTACTGATAGCAACTGTGCTAACTATTATGTTCAAAATCATTAAATAACCAGATACTTACTCAATTTTGCTATGGAAATGAGTATTTTACAATACTTTTTTTTGAAGCGTCGGGTTATGGTCCTGTGGTTAGTGTCGCGGACTCTTGAGTCAGAGTTTCTGGGTTCGAACACACCTCTACCACAATTTGATACCTATTTGTAATAATAAGCCGCTTAGGCTCACAGAAATAGTATGAAATTGAAGTATTTTTGTAAATAATAGAAACACAAATATTTCTCTTTTTTATATAAAAATTAAAATTACCTCATAAAGGGACGAAAGAGTCAATCCAGGGATCGAAGTGGATTCATTAATGGATTTGGTTGATAATGTCCATCCACGCTTAAGGGTCTGCGGGGTAATGTACATATAAGCTAATCCTTGGTTGATTAAAGGATTCTTGCTAAACTTATTTCTAGGTAGTTTGTAAATATAAAACCTGTTGGAAAAAAAACATGAAAACTTTGAAAATAGCATTCAAAGACAACAGCTGGAGGCGCATTTTAGGAGCCTGTGTGAGGACCTATCCGACATCGGATCCGTGATAGTTCATAAGGAACTGTCACGAGAGGTGGTGGATCATACATGATGAAAATAGTGAAGGACATTGGTACCATACACCAAGATAGGACACAAAATGCCGAACCCTCTTCTAGTGCAACGGAAGGTCTGCTGATAACAGTCAACAGTCCGCCTTCTCCTGAGGAGTTTTACGTGGTTTCCTCCCAGCAATGAGCAAATGCTAAGAAGTTCCTGATTGGCGCACACTAGATTATCCCTCCCGTTTCCAACACAGATGTAAATAAAACATCTGTATTTAGTTAGAAAAAACAAAAATCCACTTAATGATTTATAAACCTTGTATATAATAAGCAAAGTAAATAAGAAACGCAAATTTTATCTAAAAAAAAAACTTTGAAAATATGTTAATATTTATGGAGATCCAGTTAGGAATCGACTTGTTTAGTACCCATGCATGTCTCCTTGCACTACACAGAAGAGGATATCAACATATATGTGTAAAATTATGATTGCTTTAATTTATAATAAATTTTTTAAAAAAATAATTGAGTCCTCAGGGTTAGATGATAAAAATATCTACTTACCAATCGACATTATTATTGTTTTCATCTTTACAGTCGTAAGCTTCACTTTGAAAAACTTCTAAGCAAAGTATCACAAGAAAAAAAACTGTCACAGTCGACTTCATTTTTACAACTGAGAACAAATGTGAACCGTTTGCCTTTATATTATTTTTAAACGTTAATGGTTATCTAGGATCTAGCACATGTAAAAGTAGATTAGTCATCTTGAAGTAGGTATTAAATATTATTATGATAAACCTGTTATGTTAAGTGAAACAAAACAAAAACTTAGAAACATATTTGAAAAAAATTTATAACGTAATTCAATAATATATAATAATGCGAAGAAAATAATTTAATTACTTTATCAAGCTAAGAACATCTCTGATTATCGAAAATTTAAAAATAATATACTGACAACGGGCAAAGTTACGGACAAAAGTTGAAATGTCATTAATGACATTTGAATGTAAACAAACAAAAGTTCAAAAATCTAAATACACGTCTACATCACCCTCTAGAGATATTTTTTTTTACTAAGTAAAGATAAAATTTAAAAAAAAATACTTCGTAATACACGTCTGGAATCAATTACCTATAATGCATTAAGATCCGTACCCACTTGATGGCGAACATAAACAGTTTTTTTAATGGTGACGAACTGTATATTTGCCTTGCATCAGATCGAAAAGAATCGTCATATATAGACGGAGCGCGAATAATTTATTCGCGAGGAGAAGTCAAAGTGCACCCTAGTATGTATGTATGAACTTTGGCTTTTACATTCAAAATCTTATTTTAGTAGAATCCGGGATTAATATCAAAATATCAAGACATTCGCACCTTCGTCGCCTCTTTTTATTTTGTGAAGGACTCAAACGAAGCTCATGAGATTGTTAGGTCTTTATATTTAGATTGTCACTTGGTATGTACTTCAGCCGAACAAAATAAAATGATTTATACCTTCTTATTCAATCGTAATCAAGGTATTTATATCGTACACGGACGAATAGTTGAGTGTGAATAGGTTGCTTACTTAACAATACAGCTCGCTACCAGTCGTGTGTTATGCCCACATCGTTTGATGATGTTAAAAAATAAGAGTCCAAAGTTCAACAAAAACACAATCAATCAAGCTTTTTGCCAAGACGTCATTAGTTGCAATGTGTATAGCACACTTTATAATAATGCTCTAGGTAGATACGTAGGTAAGTAATACTACCGAGAAACAATTTTAACACCACAGCCTAATATTATCATAAAAAATTTCGTGACGTTTGTCGATAGTCGAGTTCAAATTATTCGAATTTGCCAAATATCATTTTCCTGAATCGCATCGTTTCGCCTCGAAACGAGTTTTTACGCATATTTTATTGTATCAAAGAATATTACGCTGCCTTATAATCGCACGATATATGTGAAAATTACCAGTGTAGCTTTCCATTCTAGTGGAACACAGAGGCAACACGATATATTAATATATTTATAATTTAATTAAATATAATCATTTTATAAGAAGTGGCAAGAGCCACTGTTTACATCGAATGAATTACGTATAAAACTTTAATATTTAACATGGCTTTTCCTGGTTTAAGCATATTTTTGAGCTTCACTTTATTATTTATATTATTTGTAAGTAAATGCAGTTCTCGAGGTGTGAATGGAGGAATGAATTGCGCTGGTAAGTTTTTTATTTTGTATTTTTTAATATTTAAAATAAAACATATTACCTAGATATTGAAAGAAACCTTTAGACTGTTTATATTAATTTTATTATTCAATAGTTAGAGACGAATGAATATAATAACTTAAAAGAAAATTTAAAATGTTGTATGTATCTAATTAGTAAGTATTTAAGAGAACACAAAAAATGTGAATCAGGTGCTAAATGAATTAATTTTGATTGCTAAAAAGAATAAATTGTCGCCAGATTTGAGTGGCAATATTAAAACAATTGATAACCGAACAATTAATTTATTTGATTAATGAAAATATTTAGTGATCTCCAAAATTGTATTTTACATTTTATTTGCAAATTTTTTTTTTTCGGTAATTTGTCTGTAGCATAATATATTTTAAAAACATCCTGTTGTTAGCGGTTTCTCGTCTGCTCTAAAATGTAAAAAATCATATTTTTAACCAGGATTTGGTCATACAATTTTGAAAGTGCTCATTTATTATTGGAATCAACGTATTTTTTAAAATATTTTATTTACTATGACAGTGTTTTTATTTTTTTATAGCTTGTACAGTCGTCACCGGTGTACTTCAGCAGGAAGCGTATATAAAAGGAGTAAATATAGTGCATACTGCAAAAAAATTATGCAACAAATTGCCAAAGCGAATACAAGAACCGTGTTATAAAACCGTAGATGAATTGGAGCCATTTTTAACAAATAAGTAAGCAAACGTACATATTGTTTATGTATATTACAAAGTAAATTAGATAGACTTCCCGTCCAATCTCCCGTTTCCTGAAAATGCAATACAACAAAAAATGAAGAAACAAGTTAAATTATCTAAATTTTTGGCATGATTTTGCAGTACCTGATTATTCCTTTTCTCGGCTTCTATGTTGGACTACTTTCACATTGTAAAACCATTCACAGTTCATTTGTCACCCATTCATTCTACACGTTTCGACATAACTTTAAATTTAAATTTTATTGATAATGTATTTTGAAAACTCTACAGGTCCCTAAACTGGTTTTACAAAAGAGTGATAGCAAAAGTCAGCGTAACTTTTGATTTATTTTTAAGTATAACCGCTTTTATTATTAATCATCAACTCGCAAAAAACAAAAAAAAATTATTCTATTACTTGACATGTATGATTTTTTAAAGAAATGTGGTTTAAAATGTTTTTGAAATGCAGATTATTTCAGAGTTGCATTCTCTTCACTGGATTTATAATCAATAATTATTTTATTATTTATAGGAGAGTTTTGGAATTATTTACTCCGGATGTGTTTTGCTATAGTCTTCGGTCTTGCCACAAGGATCCGGGTGAACAGTATTGCCATCTATTTCCCGAGCCGAATATCCCATTTGAAAAGGCCTATAAAGAACTAGAGGTAAGAAAAGAGTAAATATTTCAAACGCAGTAAATTTCAACACAACAAACTTTTTTTAAATTTTATTATATTGTCTTAGCGTACAAACTTACCAATTAAAACATTTTGGGTTGTCAAATTATCAATGCGGAAATTACTAAATGCACACTCTTCACCCATTGAGCTTATTGAAATATCGAAATTCCACCTCCATCCACCCAAAAAGAAGTAAAAGATGAATAAAAAATACAAAAATACTTAGTATTTTTATGTTTTATATTTTTACTTTGACTTTACTTGGTAAATAAGAAAATTTATTATAATCTATTATGATATGTGTTTGAATCCATTCAATATCATTATCAAATATGTTGTTCAATACATGGAAACATGTGACACAATGGATTTGTAAAGGTATTGGTATTTACTGACCAAAAGTGAAATTACAAATTGATAGATATCATTTTAGTTACATTGAGTATCTTTGTATGTACTAATATATTATCGTCAGCCTCCCCAGTGTAGTGGTAGTGCACCGTATCATATTGGTTATCTTGTATGTTAATTACATAAAGGCAAGGTGATGAGTCCAGGGTGGTATCAAATAAATATTAGAGTAAAAAAAATACTAATATTTATTATAACCCTCTTGGGAATCGAATCCGAGACTTGTACTCCGAGTATGGTAGCCAAACCGCGCTAACCACCACACTACGGATGGGGACAAGAGTATTATACAGTAACATTTCCAGGAGTACAATAATTGATGTCCGACTTTCTCTGGGGAGTGGGTTTTTTTTACATTAAATATGTATTTTTTTAAATAAAATCTTTGTATTATGAAGATAGAAATTATGAAAAAATAGTTTAAATAAAAAATAAAGCTCACCATCTCTAGGTTTTATTTTATGACAAATTTAAATACAAATAAACTAAAGCTAAACTGGCAGTACACAATGGAGTTCTGGTTCCAACCCTTATGTATGGAAGCGAAGCATGGAGTTGGCAAAAGAAGGATGAAAGTAGACTGAATGCAGTCGAAATGCGATCCCTCAGACGAATGTGTGGCAAAACGATGTTTGATAGATGTTCGAATGATGAAATAAGGAAAGAATGTAAGGCTGAGATAAGCATTATCGATAAAATTAAGAAAGGTGTGTTGAGATGATTTGGACATGTGGAGCGTATGAGTGAAGAAAGAACGGTTAAACAAATTTATGAGGCGAATGTAGTTGGAAAAAGAAGCAGAGGACGACCGAGGAAAACTTGGCACAATCAGGTATGTCAAATACTTGAAAGCGGCCGGGTCAGGAGTCGTAATAATCGTCGGGTATGTATGAGGAGATGCATGAATGTAGAAGAGGCAAAGAATGTTTGCAAAGACAGAGTGGTGTGGCGTTCGATTCTCTCTGCCTACCCCTGTGGGGAAGCGGCGTGATGGTTAGTTAGTTAGTTTTTTTAAATACAAATACCCACAAATGTCATTACTATACAAATTATATCATACCGACAGATAGATTTCGACGTTCATTAACGTCGATACTCCTTTGAGGAAAATTCGCACCGATGTCCATTTACGTCCATACTCCCGGAAAGGTTAATCATAAAAAAACGTATTTACATAATCTCAGTTTATACCTTTGTAAGTCTTCTCCAAGCACAATGCTAGTCTAGTTATATAAATTAAGAAATAAGTGTAAACATACTTAATCTTAAACATGCATAAGAAACCTGTAGTTCAACATTTTATTTTCAATTTATCATCCAAGTGTTATGACATAATGATATAATATTAGCATTGTGTAAGGAAAATTTTTATACTTGAAGCAATAACATTGTGGTTTTGCATTTAGACAAAAAAGTGATTCAGCATTTAGATAGTCTTATTAAGTATATGTTTTATTGTTTTCAAACCTAAGAATAAAAATGATGTCAGTTTTATACAAATCAGAACACATTTTTTGGATTAACCCATGATTTATCTGCCTCCGATGTTTCGGGCCCCCATTACAAGGCAAGTGTATGATTTAAATAATCGATTTTTGTCACGATGTTGGTTTATTGGCTAATAATTAATATGATAAATCACAAGACTATCAATAACATTCTTATTGGGAACTAAGGATCAAACTTTAGATATTTGAATAAAACAACGAAGAACGTGCGTTCGTATCAAATTTCAAATTTCCATCATCGAACGTTTTATGACGTCATATGGTTTACTGTCTATGGTTTATAGAGCTGTAATAGTAATAGTGTGGATTGTTTTACCACTACACTACCATTTGTGTTATACAAATATGAGGAGAGAGGGGATGGGAGGGTGGACCATAGACATTGACAAATAATTTTTGACAAATAATAATTTAGTAATGTTACCAATATCAAAATAAGTCCATCATTTCTGTGACGTCATTCATTACCAACTTACGAAAACAACGTATTTACGAAGGCCAATTTTCCACAAGAAAATGATGAATGAAAATATTGATTATATCGGCTGTTATAAACACTTCACGAGTCTAATACAATCCTTTATAGGTTGAGTATGTTAAATAAGATATTCCTAACGTCTGACAATGATCCATTAACGGTGCCGTGAAAATCTTTCTTTAATTATAGAATATTTATTTGAAAAAACAGAACATGTACAATTTTGTATGCATAGTGTTCATTGTAATATAATAGTTATTTTGATGCGTAGAGCTGTTAACACACTAAGGATGGGAAAGGTATTTCTACCCGTTCGGTCGATGGATGCTTAAGGATGGGAAGGGTATTAAGGGTAAATACATATTTTATGTTTTTATATGAATATTATGGACCAATATCTTTGGTCTTAACTATATGTACATAATTATCAAATCCCATCGCCAGCGGTCTGCAGGCGTAAAAAACACCCATCCGAAGTGTGTTAATATATCGCTCACTTCTTTCAACAACGTCATAAATCAAAAATCGTCAATTTTCAGTTGTGCATGTTTTCGGAATGCCCAGAAAATGTAATATATATAACGTGGTAATATTTTCCTTTTGAAAATTAAGTGTAAATAATATGTAAAGTGGGTGTATAATAATAAAATAAACAATGTGTTGCTTTGTAATTAAAGTTTATTCTTAATTTATCTTTATAATAATTTTTATATCTATCTATCTATCTATCTATCTGATTCTGACAGTTAATTTTTCCTATCGGATCTCTTTTGTTTAATTCTGTGCGACGCATGCGGCATCTGGTGGTAGAACTGTTTCATGTAGGTACTTTTTGTAAGTACTTAATAAAATGTATAGGTAGGTACCTAGGTATTTTATTACATCTCCCCCCTTGGGGATGAAAATTCATAGTAAAATTTTCACTCGTCCTCCGGATCATCTTCTTGTAGTGAAGGGACTGGTATAAGTTTAGTGATATGATAAAGTTTTTTTTTTTTTCTTTCTTTCTTTTTTTTCCTTCTTTTTTTTTTTTTTTTTTTTTTTTTTTCTTTCTTTCTTTTTTTTTCGTTTAAAGTAGACACAGTTTTTTTCAATCCATTTGTTTTTTTCTTTTGAATTCCTTCATTTTTATTCAGATCTCTTAAAGTATCTTCTAATATAACCAAATGTACAACTTTTAATTGTTCATCTGCATTTTCATTCGATTCTAAAACTGGATTCCTGCTTAGACAATCTACTTCTAAATTCTTCTTTCCTGGAGAATATTTTATTTTATCTTTCGTAGAAGTTTTTTCTACTTTATTTTTATTTTCATTTTTCAAGCACTGTTTCTGTGTTATTTGTATGACTTCATTTTTATTCTGATCTTTTAAAATATCTTCTAATTTAACCAAATTAACAACTTTTAATTGTTCATCTGCATTTTCATTCGATTTTAATACTGGATTCCTGCTTAGACAATCTACTTCTAAATTCTTCTTTCCTGGAGTATATTTTATTTTATCTTTCGTAGAAGTTTTTTCTACTTTATTTTTATTTTCATTTTTCAAGCACTGTTTCTTTGTTATTTGTGTGTCTTCATTTTTATTCTGATCTTTTAAAATATCTTCTAATTTAACCAAATTTACAACTTTTAATTGTTCATTTGCATTTTCCTTCGATTCTAATACTGGATTCCTGCTCATACAATCTGCTTCGAAATTCTTCTTTTCTGGAGTATATTTTATTTTATATTTTGTAGACATTTTTTCCACATTATTTTTATTTTCATTCTTCAAGCACTGTTTCTGTGTAATTTGTAAATCTTCATTTTTATTATTAATCTTATCATCCTCCTTTGTTTTAAACCAGCACTTTGCTGCAGGGTGATATCGAGTTCCCTTATTTAAATTTTCACAAATCTTACATGGACTTTTATCTTTAATTTTATCACTAGTTCTAAGATTTCCACGTCTTCTTTGATTATCTTCTAATCGTTTTCTTTGATCATCTTCTAATTTTTCTCTCTCACTCCGAACATATTGTAGTAATTGTTTTAATACATCTAATGTTTCATGATCCATTTCCATATTAACAAAATTGTCGTTTTATAACGTGGTAATATTTTCCTTTTGAAAATTAAGTGTAAATAATATGTAAAGTGGGTGTATAATAATAAAATAAACAATGTGTTGCTTTGTAATTAAAGTTTATTCTTAATTTATCTTTATAATAATTTTTATATCTATCTATCTATCTATCTATCTGATTCTGACAGTTAATTTTTCCTATCGGATCTCTTTTGTTTAATTCTGTGCGACGCATGCGGCATCTGGTGGTAGAACTGTTTCATGTAGGTACTTTTTGTAAGTACTTAATAAAATGTATAGGTAGGTACCTAGGTATTTTATTACATATATACCATCAAAAGCGGCATATTTTTAACTTGATATTTATTTAGTTTTTGCATTTTGAAGGAAATGTACTGTTTAATTATTTTTTTAAATATACTTAATATTTTGCAAATGGAGAAAAAACATTCAGGTTTTACCTAAAAAGATCTGTTGCACAGTAAAAAGTTCAATAAGTGGCTTGATATTTATTTTTAGTACTAGTATTCTTTTTTCAACTTTAAAAATGTTGTCCTGAAAAATAAAGTTTTTTGATATATGACGTTCTTGAAAGGAGTGAGCGATATATGTATTAGGTGTCCAACACAGACAAGGTAGATTCTTGAATGATTCAGAACTAATGATTAATTAATTCCTTCCTGTTTAAATATTTTTAAAAAATATATTGATTCACTCACAGTGATTAATATCCTGTGAATGTAAACATTGATACAAATGTATATTGAGATGAAATGTGTCATCAAGTATTAAAATTTAAATCCGCTTCAAAGTTCTTGTTATGAATTTTAAATGTCGCTTATTCACTGATTTCACCTTTAGACTTGCTTAACTACCTAAGATATTTTTTTGTGTAATAGTGTCAGGGAACATTGAGGAAATATGTATGTTTTGCTTATAATTTAACAAAGTTGTATAGACAAAATTGTTATGTATCTATATATTGGAATTAGATTTCTCTTAGAATATATATCGAAAAAACATTTTCATAGCTTTTTTAACTCCCTAGCTTTCAATAACTCTTTTCTTTTCAAAACCATATATTTATTTAGAAGAAAAACTGTTTTTTTCAATGCAAAAACGGTGTTTTAAGCAAAAAATTTAACTATGTTAAATGTTACCTGGGTTTAAATAAAATTAACTAACTAACTAACCATCACGCTGCTTCCCCGCAGGAGTAGGCAGAGAGAATAGAACACCACACCACTCTGTCTTTGCTAACATTCTTCGCCTCTTCCAAGTTCATGCATCTCCTCATACATGCCCGCCGATTGTTTCAACTCCTAACCTGACCGCTTTCAAGTATTTGGCATACCTGATCGTGCCAAGTTTTTCTCGGTCTTCTTCTGCTCCTTTTCCCAATTACATTCGCCTCATAAATTTGTTTTATCGCTCTTTCCTCACTCATTCGTTATACATGTCCAAACCATCTCAACACACCTTTCTTAATTTTATCGATAATGCTTATCTCAGCTTTGCATTCCTTCCTTATATCTTATATCTTATTTCGTATATTAGACCTTAAATAGTATCAATAAAACAACAATGTATAGTAAATTCTTAGCTCATCATAATATTATTACAGGGTATAATGGTCAAATACGAGACTCACAAAACGATGCAGAATTTCCGCTACAGCAATTTGGTTTATTATTCAGAAACAGGAAAATTTAAGAATTCGAGCAATGAACAAGATGACCCTTTTTGTGAGATTCCCGTCTTCAAACAAATATGTGACATATTCCTCGCCACATTTCACGACCTAAAACCTGCCGTCGATATTGACGGAGACGGTTTTAGCTTCATCAGCTCGGCAAGGTGAGAATCGTATAAACATCAAGATTTTTATTGATATCTCAACATAGATGGAGAAGTCTTTTGTCTACAGTTTATGTTTTTCTGTGTATTTGTACGCTTTAGAAAAATCATAATATAAGTACTTATTTTGTTTCGCTTTGTTATGGCATTTTCAAAAACATCAGTTGTGTTTTTCAACAATAAAATGCAATTTAGTAGACTAAAAAAAATCAGTGTTTGATTTAAATATTTAATATATAAATTAAAATGTAGTTCTACAAATTAAACTCCAAATTTATAAATACTTATTTTTGTACTATGGTTCACTACAATAAGCCTGTAATACAAAATATTAGATTATATCGGGGGTATACTGGCAAAAAACGTAAACTTGAAAATATGCATTTTTAACTAAATGATGCAAATTATAAAGTTTTCAACATTCTTTAAACTGGCAAAATACACTGAAGTAGTTTGAAATGTCATATTTATGTGGTTTTAAAAGTAAATTCAACTTCTGTTTAACCTTTTTCTTACAATGTTTCTTTCCGCGCATTCCGGTGATATGTATTTTGAACACCATATGAGAAAGTGGTTTAAAAATGGGAAAAATGTGAATATTCCTAAATGTTGCTTTTATTGACCATAGTTGAAGTTGAAATGTAACAATTTTGTAAAGTTAGCTCTGATAATTACCTGAAAACGAGAAAAAAAGACATCGTAAGTGGCCGTTGTAAATGGCGTAGTGTGACACGAACGTCGCGTGAGACGATCTGCACACTACTGGACTAGCGGAGTAAACACATAACGACATGCGACATGCATGAATACTTACAAAGCACGCTACACGCGCACACACAGAAACGTTTGTGTATTGGTGATTTTATTCCCGATTTTTTCACAAATTATTTATTTCCGTCGCTGCAAATGACTAACTTCATGTAATACATAATTATATTACGGAGGAATACAAAAATTCTGAGCCCGTATCTATCATTTTATATTGATATTATCATTTGAAAATTTGAGTTGTAGTAAATACATATCACCGGGAGGGAAAGGTTAATAGTGGGTGTTTTATTCAGCCTAAAAGCTTCGGGGATTATTCAAACAGATATTTTTAAATTAAGGTTTTTTGCCAGTATTAATATTAAAGTGCCAAGTTAAAAACTATTATGTATAGCTAAAAATTACATTTTAGGGGCTCAGATTGGAAAGGAAAAGACTGCAACGATTTGGATGGGAAAATATACCCCGGAACACAGCCACAACACCTCGATACAAAAGTAGATTGTAAGATTTTCCCCCTTATTCAATCAAATAAAAGGATGTTTTTATAACACTCCTTCACGTTCATTGTTCACTTTGTGTAATACCACTTTAATACAAAGTGAACGATGAATGATAATGAGAGTGTTATATTATTTTGCACACTCCTTTCACGAACGTCATAAATCGAAAATCGTCAATTTTCAGTTGTGCATGTTTTCGGAATGCCCAGAATATGTACTATATCCCAGCAAAAGCGGCATATTTTTAACTTAATATTTACCCGCTACAGGGCAGAAAGTGTTGTTTTTGCATTTTGAAGAAAAGGTATTGTTTAATTATTTTTTTAAATATACTAAATATTTTTGAAATGGTGAAAAAACCTTCAGGTTGAAAATGGTGAAAAAACCTGAAAAGATCTGTTGCACAGTAAAAAGTTCAATAAGTGGCTTGATATTTATTTTTAATACATTGTTGTATTATATTTTTAAACTTTAAAAACGTTCTCCTGAAAAATCAATTTTTTGATTTATGACGTTCTTGAAAGGAGTGAGCGATTTATTTATTTAAACTTCATGTACAGAAAAGAAATAAGTACATTGGCGGGCTTATTACTATATTACTATACCACAAAGTTAATGCTATATACAAAATGTATATACAAAATGTATTATTATTATTATTATTATATTATTAATATACATAATGTATGTTTTTATGTTAGCAATAGTGGTTTAATATTCTTATTATTTATTTCTTAGCCAACTGCAATGGCATTTGGGGCGTCGATCCAGAAAGCGGAAGACCGTGGGAAGAAATCTTATGCGACGGCACGGATCCCAGGGGGCTCATTTATATAGGAGACTCGGTCGGGGCCCATTTCCAGTTCCCGGAAGCTTGGATCAACCCTAACATACCAAATGAGGTGCCAAACCAAAAATATATATTCTTATCACATTACACATACAGTGGAATCTGACTTATCTGTTTTTTTCCTGAAATATTTGTATAATTTAAATAAAAGTCTAAATCACCTCCACCTCCAAAGTGTAATGGTTAGCACGCTCGGCTACCATTCTAGAGATTCCATGTTTGATTCCCAGGGAGGGGTCAAATAAATGTATGTGATTTTTTACTCTAATATATATTATAATTATTATTTTTTACCATATCCGCTCCCTAGGTGGAGCATATGGAGTCCACAAACTGTCTCCAGGCTTTTCTGTCGGCTGCCAGCTCCCTTGCATCCTCCCAAGTCAGATCCGCGTCCCGAAGTTCTGACGAGAACTGCCGACGAATTGTCAGCAGTGGTCGTCCTGGGCGGCGCGGACCTGATGCCTTGTAAAAGAGGCAAGCTTGATTAAGGCTCTCAGGAGGCATGCGGAGTACATGGCGAAGCCAATTGAATCGCCTTTTCTTGACGACAGTTGTGACCAAGATTTGCTGCGTCCTACGCCTTATCTCTTCATTCCTCACAAATTCCTCACAATATATATTTATTCAATATTACCCTGGACTGGTACCTGAAGCAGAGGACTGATCACCTTTCCTTCATGTGTTAACGATCAAGATAACACTGCGTTTATATGATGTAGTGCCCTATGCACCATTGGAGTGGGGATAAGGGTTTGAAGAAGAAACCGCACAACATTGGACAGATTTACATTTGCTATTTGTTCAATTCACTATTTGAACAGTCGCTATGATCTTAAATATAAGCTTTGTTAAAATCACTATAAATATTTTATTATAACTTAATTATAATGTCTACCGGTTAGCTTCGAAACCAGTAGACATTATAATTAAGTTATAATAAAATATTTATAGTGATTTTAAAACAAAGTTACATTTTAATTATAAAATGGAAAATCACAAAGTTAGTGCTTCAAATATAAATTATAAGCATCTTGATATTTTTAAATATTATATGTACAATAATAATCTCTCATATCAATTAGTATTGTAGGTTAATATTATGCAATGCAATGATATTATAATTTATTTACGTATACTTAATGGAGGAAATTTATTAAACTACAATGCTAATATTTATTTGTAGAGTGATGTCATAACAAAACTAGAAGCTATATTGGATGAATTAGATTGGCCAGAGTTGGGATTCGCCACAGGATTTAAGAATTCTACTCATCCTGATCTCATTAAGGTTTGCCTTTTTTTCTCTTTTCTTTTTTTTAATTGAATAATATAAGAAAATCATTTGAGGAAAACATTGCTTATGGATCATTTGGAGGGTCTGCAGAATCCTGCCATTCGCTACATTTTCAATCTAAAACAAATGTGACCATGTGTCACCTACTGGCACTGAACTAAATCAGCGCATAAACCTTCAATTTCTCTTTCTATAATACTTTTTATACCGATAGATCTTAACTTTTTGCACTTGAAACATTTTTTTGTATAGCATACCAGTAGCTCGAGTGTACTTTTTTGCAATTTTGCAAAAAAATAGTTGATTTTAGATTTCTTTTAAAACCCTGGAAATGGGTACCGTATCATGCAAATTGACAATAAAACCAATCGATAAATGTTTAAAATGGTTTATTTAAGACAAATAAAGACAATTTGTTATTTCAAAATTTTATAGTCTCTCAATGTATGGTATCTAACAAAAATCGCCCAAATGCATCCTAGGCTGCCCGGGACAAGTGTCATAAAACTCATAAGTGTCATGCCTTTGCCAATTTTTGTCCCTCCGCGAGCAAACCACGCAGTCTCTTTTTGATCCTATACGCAAAACATGTAGTTTGCCATCCAGGCGGACCTCAGTTGAAGAAGTAGACGGCCTACTTGGAATCTGCCGAAAGTCCCCTACCAACTGATCTACTAAAGTTTTCACAAACTTCAAGTGACTCAATGCTAGCAAGGATCTTGAGCAGCTGGCGGGACAGAATTGTACCTGCGTTAGTACGTATCCCGGCCTTTTATTATTTAAGCAACATAACGGTACATAGTGGCGACATATAGTCGCCAACCGATTTATTGGGCAATTTACCATGTCCACATATTGTCGCCATTCGAGTGCAAAGGGTTAATACCTTATTGATAAACTAGAAGCTATCTTTCTAATCATGATATGTTCATTTCTCAGGAGAGAAGATTTTCCATTTCACCACGTAATACATCATTCTTCAGTCGGTCCTGCACTGTGGAAGCTGCCAGAATATGGAATGAATTGCCTCTTCTCACAAAAAATGCACTATTTTTCATTGCCATCAGAAATGGTGCATTTTTAAGAAACATTATTATCCATAGTTAGAACCCCGACTGTTCATCATATCATCTCGTGGTTTTGGCTTTTCCCCCCCTTAATTTCGTATCTGATTCTACTCCCTTTTGGACTTCATTAAGCTAATCACGCCAATCAGTGGACAAATTTCATTGCATATTGCTTATTTATAGCTCCTAATACATTTGACATAAACTTAGGCTGGAAAAACAGAACAGTTATGAATACTATCTCAATCAGAAAATCAAAAAAGTAACGGGTTGTGGTTCCGTGGTTAGTGTCGTGGACTCTGAAGTCAGAGTTTCTCGGTTCGAACCCCCTCTACCACAATTTGATATCAATGTCTTATAACGAGCCGCTTAGGCTCACAGAAATAGTATGAAATTGAAATATTTGTGTAAATAATAAACACAAAAATATTTCTCTTTTTTTTTAAAATAAAATTTAACAGTTATGCATTAGTGTCACACCTCTAGATTATAAGATCAGGCTTTGTTCAACCCAAATTATTAACTAACTAACTTATTAATACATTAAGACCTTAGTTCATAACACAGAGTATGATAGTCGGCCTCGTGTGAACTATCTCTATGCCGTCCTTTAAGTCATCAGACATCTTCCAGATGGGGGAACACATATATCGCTCACTCCTTTCAAGAACATCATAAATCAAAAATCGTCAATTTTCAATTGTGCATGTTTTCGGAATGCCCTGAAAATATACTATATCCCGGCAAAAGCGGCATATTTTTAACTTAATATTTACCCGCTACAGGGCAGAAAGTGTTGTTTTTGTATTTTGAACAAAAGGTTTTGTTTAATTATTTTTTTAAACGTACTGAATATTTTTCAAATACAGAAAAAAACCTTCTGGTTTTACTTAAAAAGATCTGTTGCACAGTAAAAAGTTCAATAAGTGGCTTGATATTTATTTTTAATACATTGTATTATATTTTTAAACTTTAAAAACGTTCTCCTGAAAAATCAAGTTTTTTGATTTATGACGTTCTTGAAAGGAGTGAGCGATATATTTACATGTTAGATTGAAATCGTTTTTAGGGTCTCACCGACTCTATCTACCTTCGCCTGAGATCCAACAATCTGTGCAATCACAGGGACTATCAGAACACTGCGAGGAATGGAGCCATGTCGTGGGATTCCATGCAGCAAGTGAACGCCACGCTTCGGAATCCGTACGACAAACCTGTCCTCTTGATATATTCCATGGTTGGAAATGATGTATGCAACAGGTAATTACATTTGAAAAAATAATATTACAGCGGAACCACTCATAATGAGAATCTCTCATAACGGGTAATTCGCATGACAAGCAAAAAAAATGGGAAAAAGTTGCTCCTTTAACTAGCAACATTTTGCATGAGTGACAGAGAAAGGGCAAGTCCCCTTTTCACAGCATTTACTTGTGAGCCGGGACTTCCGCGCCAGTCGAAATGAAATATGCTTAGGTTTTTTTTTTAATGCTCTTTATGAGAGGGTTCCACTGTACTTGTTTTTTTTTTGTAAAAAAAATCACATTGTTATCCGATTTTATTATCTTTCTTTTAACCCTCATGCGCATCCAATGGTGCATAGGGAAGAGCATCGCATAGACATAGTGTTATCTTGATTGTTAATCATATGAAGCCACAGTCCTGTACTTCAGGTGCTAGTCCATGGTGGAATTAAATGAATTTTTGAGTGAAAAATCAAAAATATTTAATTTTAATTTGTAAATCGAACCCAGGTCCTTAATTTATGTTGAGTTCTTTTAAATTAATTGTCTGCCAAAATCTGTAAAAGTATTGACAAGTTAATTTTTTGTTGAGTTTATTACAAATAAATGTGTGCATTTTTGTAATTGTATTAAATTATCATCATTTAATAATGAACGAATTTATAAAAATTTATTGACAGGCTCCGTGGTGTAGTTGGGTAGACGCTCGACTGCGAAACTGGCGTCGCGGGTTGATTCGCGCCAAGTGTAAAATAAATTCAAGAAAGATTCTTTATCAATTGGTCTGGGTATTTGTGATATATTTTTCACATTTACCTTCCCTATCCTTACTGTCCTACCTGCAAACAAGGCTTTGCGGGTTATTCCTTGCAACACAAGATTTTGAATGTTTGAGAGAATATATATAATTTTGTGCAACTATAGCAAAACGCGTGTTAGGTTAGGTTTTTAAAAATTATTTATGTAACTGCATTGGAAATTGTAATATCCTGCTTATTATGGAAGACCTAATTAGGTCGGATGTTAGGAAACACCACATTGTGAGTTAATGACACTTTTTATTTAAATTTTTAGATTCCATGATACGGTGAACAACATGACCAAACCTGCAGATTTCCGCCGACTAGTGATGGAAGCTCTGGAAGTCATCGACAAGAAGTTGCCTAAAAACAGCCACGTTGTTTTAATATCCCTATTGGATGCCGCATTCATTTATCCAAACATGGCCGACAGGATACATCCTCTTGGTAAGATATAATTCTTATTGAATTAACTATATTAGGAACCCTTTCAACTGAAGAATCATTCAGGTGTGAGAGACCTTTTACATGATTATGAACCGAGGCTTCAGTTAAAACAGTCACTAGTATGACCTGTTCGTTTCTAAAAGCATAGTTTAATTTTTCATGTACCTAAGTTCCCAGTTCAATTCCTAGTGGAGATGAGATTATTTATTAGATATTGATATGAACACCACAGATATCTTTGTATTTCAAAAATAAGTTTTTCTTTTCAACAATTTTTATTTATTATTAGATTAAAACCAATATTTTTAGCTTTTCCACTTTTTTATTTGACCAGCGACCGGGTTTCGTCGTTACCGACATCATCAGACTGGTGATGATTCAGATTGTGTAGTGTTGATTACTCGGTGTTTGTTCTTTTTTGAATTAATGCGTAGTGGCGTAGTTGGGTAGACGCTCGACTGCGAAACTGGCGTTGCGGGTTCGATTCCCGATAATTGCAAAATGAATTTAAGAAATATTCATTTTCAATTGGTCAGGGTGTTTGTAATGTGTTTTTCACATATCGCTCACTCCTTTCAAGAACGTCATAAATAAATAAAAAACTGGATTTTAAAAATATAATACAATGTATTAAAAATAAATATCAAGCCACTTATTGAACGTTTTACCGTGCAACAGATCTTTTTAGGTAAATCCTGAAGGTTTTTTCTCCATTTGAAAAATATTTAGTATATTTAAAAAAATAATTAAACAATACCTATTCTTCAAAATGCATAAACAACACTTTCTGCCCTGTAGCGGGTAAATATTAAGTTAAAAATATGCCGCCTTTGCTGGGATGTAGTACATTTTCCGGGCATTCCGAAAACATGAACAACTGAAAATTGACAATTTTTGATTTATGACATTCTTGAAAGGAGTGAGTGATATACCTTCCTTTCCTTACTATCTTACCTGCAGACGAGCCTCTAAAAAATAAAGGCTTCGCAGGTTATTCCAAAAAAAAATCCTATACATTATTTTATTATTAGTGTTTTGCCTGCATTTCATTAAATTTTTTAATTATATAGTGTATTTATATTTTTCTAGGCTCCCTGTTTAATAATATCCGTTACAAAAACTTATACGAGTGGTTTAGTTGTATGGAAATTGGCCCCTGTGAAGGTTGGATGACTTCCAACGCCACTTTGAGGAGTATCACCAGCCAGGTATCTTTCCATTTAGCAGTCGAGTTATAATAATTCTTCAATCCGAGACATGTGCTCTATGCACTCATCCAACTTTCAAAACAATTACTTCTCTTGCAGAAATCCAGAGAGCTCTCTGCCGTTCTGCAGTCCATAGCTGCAGACACCAGGTTCGATTCCTTCCGCCTACACTATATCCAGAACCCTCTGAACGTGGTATGTGAGGAATGGGTGGCCAAGGGAGGTGAGATTTACCAACTCATCGATGCAGTTGACAGTCTCCACCCTAACCAAGTGAGTAGTCAATAACCGTTATCACAACTCTTTCATCTGACATTGATTGACTAACAATTGCCTTCAATCTTTAATTTTTCAATGAGAAATGGTGCAATATGTAGTTAAAGCTTATTTTAAATTTAATGATTCTAAACCATTATTTTATTTCATCAACAGGTATGTAAAAAAAAGTTACTAACCATTTAGGCAATAAATGATCCAAACATGTTTTAAGAAGATACATATTCAATTTATCGCTCACTCCTTTCAAAAACGTCATAAATCAAAAATCGTAAATTTTCAGTTGTACATGTTTTCGGAATGCCCAGAAAATGTACTAAAGAGGCATATACTTAACTAAATATTTACCTGCTACAGGCAGAAAGTGTTGTTTTTGCATTTTGAAGAAAAGGTATTGTTTAATTATTTAAAAAAAATAAAGTAGCTATTTTTCAAATGGAGAAAAAACCTTCAGGTATACCTATAAATAGGTTTTACCTAAAAAGATCTGTTGCACAGTAAAAAGTTCAATAAGTGGTATGATATTTATTTTTAATAAATTGTATTATATTTTTAAACTTTAAAAACGTTTTCCTGAAAAATCAAGGTTTTTTATTTATGACATTCTTGAAAGGAGTGAGCGATATGTGATACTCCAAAACAAATATTTTTACTGTGTATTTGGTCACTACTTACACAAACGCTCTAGTTATTATTGTAATATTTGCCGTATGCAGATATACATATGTTGTTTGACGAGAGTCGCCAAGATCAACATAGCCCACTTTTATTATATAACTGTATGAAATGATATTTTTCTCAAGGATAATTTCCACAGATGTTAATAGTATGAAGAATAAGTATTTTAAACATTCATTACAGTTAGTTGGGAATAATTAGAATGTTGTGTGCCACGCTGGATGCTGCACAAATGCTAAATCTATCGAGCATTATTTTAAAAAGTTAACAAAAGGCCTCGTGAGTAGATTCCAATTTCCTTTTTTTTGTTATGGTTTCAGATAGCCCAGAAGTTAATAGCGGAAGTCTTGTGGAGCTCTCTTCAGACCCTCGATGTCCCGGGACCCGCGAACCCCCAGAACCAAAGGATTATCCGACTCTTCAAGGACCAAGGAGGTCACTAGCCGCTGACTGCTTGCGATATTTCAGAAATAAATTTTTACAAAAATACAAAATGTTTTTTAATGGCAGAGGTGTCGAATAAAACAACCGGATGCGTAATATTAAAATTTAATGGGGAAAGTAAGAAAACAAATTAAGCAAATATAAAGTTCAACTTTATACATTAGAAAGAAAGTATTACAAAAAATCACAAATACTCTTATTTTACATTATAGTCATTACTGACAACTTTCTAAAAATATATTTTATACATAGATTCGTCGAGCCCTCACCAAAGGGTTACTTCTCCCAATTACTAAAGAGATGAACGTTTGAAATAAAGAAAAAAATATTAAAAAATCACATGGCCATATAATGGGTGGGCGCGTGTGAGGGCGGGTGGCGGCCCCCTAGTAGCCCACTATGTGCCACCTCGCCTCCCACCTTACTAGCGGAACCTGAATGTTACATTACAGCTCACTTACGAGTAATACACAAAACAATTTAGCATTAATATTATGTACAACAGTAACCTTATTAGCAGGTTCAATTTTACACTAATTGACGGAAAGAAAACACATTGAAGAAGGGATGGATAGCTTATAAAACCTACGTTATCACCTTGAATTTTGTACATTATCTATTTATGGATTTTACGATTTTTTTATTAAAAAATACAAAATTAGTACCACTTTCAGTGTGTTTTCTTGGAGAAATAACGATATCGGAAGATACATCATTAAGAAACCGGATTAATTCCTTAAATAAAGGCTAAAGAGAAACATGATCGGACCGGGCTCCTTCGTACCGCAGAAAGATACAACTATCAGCCCCGAAGCGGAGCGACTACAGCAACTATCTACCCGGACTAACGCGAGTATCATTCCGCCAAGTCCAGCTCCTGCTTGCCGGAGCTCTTGTCCACCATGCAGGAGCGGGCCACCGACTCGAACAGCTTCTCTATCTCGGTGGCGCAGTGCACAAAGTCGTGGTCCCAGAACTTGTAGTTGGTGTTCTTGATGAGCTCGATGAAGGTGATGAGCAGGCCCCACGGGTGCGGGCGGTTCACGATGAGGCGCTCCAGCAGCATGCGCGTGATCTGCTCCTGGATGGCCTCCGTGTTGGCCTCGGCGAAGAGGTACAGCAGCGCGCAGCTGAAGTAGTGCGTGTGGCTGTTGGGGTAGCGCAGCTGGTTGGCGATGGCGTTCAGGAAGATGTAGCGGCCCTCGTGGTCCAGGTCCACCGCCAGGTTCTGGAAGATGTCCATGTGCGCCGAGTGCGCGATGGTGGACATGTTGGGGTTCTGCCCCTTGGCGCGGATGTGCGCGATGGCCTGCGTGCCCACGTACACCACCACGGCGTTCATGAGCGGGATGTTGTAGCGCTTGCCCGGCTCGTTGGACACCTGCATCACGCTGCGCAGCTCCGACAGGAAGGTCACGGGCGCGCGCGCCTTGAGGTACGCGTCCAGGTCGCCCTTCAGGCCCGGCGGCTGGATGGCCGCCACGAAGTTGGTCATCACGCGCGGCGGCTGCGTGATGTCCACCAGCAGGTCCACCTTCAGGTTGGGCGTGAAGGGGTCCGGCAGCCGCATGTTGCGCGGGAACGCCGACAGGATGAGGTTCCTCATCTGGATGCAGTTGGGGGGGATCTCGTCGCAGAAGGCGTAGTGGTAGTCGCACAGGAACTCGGGGAAGTCGTGCAGCAGCACGAGCAGCACCTTGAGGATGCCCTTGTACATGAGGGTCACGGGCTTGGCCAGCTCCGTGTTGCGCAGGAAGGGCCCCACGAAGCGGAACATGGACACCAGCAGCTGCGAGTACATCCCCCAGCCCTTCTGCTGCGGCGTGACGGCCAGCATGCGGCTGATGAAGGCGCGATGGGACACAAAGTCGATCCAGGCGTAAGCGAACCCGGGCGCGATCGCGGGCCCGATCATGTTCAACGTGTGGCAGAAAGATTTGAGCAGTTGGTAGTTGATGGATTCCAATACGGGCTCCGGCTGGTTCAGTTCCAGGAAGAGAATGAGCAGAATCCGGCTGTAGGGAAGCTGCTGGAATCCGACTCCGCGTTCCTCGTGATCTTGGAGCAACCATCCGGCCGTGATCCCCAAAACTTTGCAGAGGAGATTTATTTTAGGCGCCGTGTTTCCGGTTTCTCCGGAATTCTTAATCAACAGAGCGACCAATCTCACGTACGCGTCCGTCATGTGGTAATACTTGTTGCGGTTCACAGACTCGGGCGGGTTCTGGCGTTCGTCCTCGAGGATGGAATAAATATTGTCTATGCACAGTTGCGTGGCGATTCTGAAGAAACGCGAGATCAAGTCGTCGGTTTTTAGAATCCCGTGGTTGTTCATCTGCTGAACGTACAAATTGAAAGTTTTGAGCGGCTCCGTATTGGTCGGCGGGTTGTGGTAGAGACTGACCCACTCGCGGAGCAAGAACTCGGTCTTGTCGCTCAGGCCCGGGGGATCATCGTGATCTCGGGCTCGCACCTGCATGACTCCCGAGTGAATGAAGGAGATGGGGATGATGTGGCGGTCGGGAGCCGCATTGGTCACATCCTTGTTGACCCTCAGCGCCTCCACCAGAGTGGCCAGGCCTTCGGGCGGCGGCTGGCGGGAGTGGGAGATGATTCGAACGAGGGCGTCCACCGTGTTGTATACGTCGGCTTCCGTCACTATAGCCAGCTCCCTCTCGTCCACCAGATAGAGCTGCAGTAGTTGCATGACAAAGCTGACCGCCATGTAATTATTCCCGTTGTCCATGAACTGCACGAGAGCCAGGTCGTACTGCGGCAGGTTGACCAGGTTGGAGCGTATGAGGCAGTCCACGGCGCCCGTGTTGTACCGGAGCTCCTCTTGGCAGTCCATCAGGATCCTCGTCACCTGCTTGTTGGTCCACGGCATGTCGTAGACCCGCGTGTCCTGCAGCAGCTTGAGCACGCGGACGTGCAGCTCCTTGAAGCGGTTCATGGCCTCCAGGTGCTCGACGGCGGCGCTGGCGGGGACGGGCACCACTCCTTCCAGCAGGCCCTCCATGGTCTTGAGCAGCAGGTTGTGCGGGGAGATGGAGTCCGGGTTCCGGCGCACCATGTGCAGCACGTCCAAGAGGTCGTGCACCTTGGCGGCCAGCGGCCTCAGCAAGGGAGAGTTAACGTAGTTTCCCATAAATTGGTCCAAGTCGATAATGAGCTGTCCCAACTCGTCGCATCCGTAATAGCCCATTTGGGTCGGATTGACGCTCTGATTAAATCCGGTTATGAGAAGGGGTTCATGAGGCACCGCTTTGGGAATAATCAGTGTCGCGTCACGCTCCTTCAGTGGGACAAAACCCGGAATGTTACGGGCAAATTCTTCGTATACGGCGATCTGAGAATCGCTTATTATGCCGATTTTCAGGCGGCACCTTTCGGGCATCCTCTCGGTCTGGTAGGTGTGAACGATCGGATCGAAATACCTTCGCCCCTCTTGGCGGGCTATCTTTCTCAGTTCGTAATCGCTCATGAGTCTCTTGTCCAATTCCGGGAGAGCTTTCTCCACGGCCGTCTTCTGAATTATGGCGCACGCGAGTTCCATATTGTCGCTGGCCAGTCTGGTAGCGGCGGTTTCTATGAACTCTATCTGCTGCGCCGTGGGGTTGATCATGGCATTCACGAATGCCGATTTCAAGTTGGCGGTGATGGTGGCCAAGATCTGCTCCCTGCAGGTTATCATGGCCATCCCGGCCGTGAGATTCCTCATCATGTGATGCGCCGACTGCCTCATGCGAAGCTCGTCGGGGTCGAGAGCGAAGTCTTTCCGCACGATCTGTTCGCACGTGGTCAGAGCGTACTTTATGGATCGGTCTACTACGGGGTGAATCCATTCCTGGATAGATTTTTCAATAGCGGATTTTATAAAGTTCTTGAGATGGGGATTGCTCTGCAGGAGAAGAACTTGCGGATTCACAACAATATTTTGTCCGAATTGAGCGTTGGAAGCCAAGTTCACGTCTATGTAGTTGAACCTGGGCTCCGGCAGGCCGGCGGCGGCCATGACTCCCGCGTCGCCGGGCACAGTGGGCGTGCCAGCCGAGCCCGCCAGCTCCTCCGCGGGCAGCGGACCTACCGGCGCGGGCGTCGGAGTTCCGCCTCCTTGGCTGATCACCGGCGTAGCTTCTTTCTTTCCCGGATGTGACAGCTGGTACTCTATTTTATGAGCTCTCTCTAAATCTCTCAAATATACAGCCGGTTTCAAGTCAGTCACGTCGATGTTTAAATTTTTACACAGCACTTCGATTTCGAATTTCAGGTTAAGTTTCAAGTCGGGTTCTTGGTGTAGTTCTGCGAGCACGTTCATAATGCTGATGGTCCACGGGTTGGGGGGCTTGAAAACTTTACTCTTCTCGCAAGACTCCAGCACTTTGGCGACGAACGGGATCACGTAGAGCAGTTCCTGTTGTCCCTTGTGATAGGCCTCGAGGATGAGACTCTTGAGGTCGATGTCCATTTGGAGAATGGGCCTGTTTCTGCCCAGAGTCAGCATTCCTAACCAATGGCCCAGATTTTTCAGCAAAGATCTATCGGAAAAATTAGCTATACCTTTGTCGGATCGCAGGAGAACCTTAATATTCCGAAAAGTTTCTCTGGTGACCATCTCGTTGACTTGCTTTATTTTGAGAACATCCAAAAAGTTGGAGTACAGGGTGTGGAAATTCAACTCTATGGAGGCTCTCTTCATCACCAAGTACTGGGAAAGCCACGGCCAATACTCTTCTGTGATGATGTCGCGCAGCTCGTCACACTTGGTTTGCAGATTGAGCTGGCTGAGGTTATTGAAGATGAAGGCGGACTTGTCCTGGACGGAGTCGGGCGGAGTGATAATCTTTTCGTCGCGATCTGTGGCCACCAGGAGGGTGTCGATGTTGGTGGCGTTGGCGATGGAAGGGCGCGGAGCCGAGTGCGCCGCCGACACCTTGGGCATGAAGCACACCGCCGTCGGGGGCGCGCTGCTGGTGGCCGGCGGCTTGTACAGGCCAGCCGGGGGCGCCAGGGCCGCTCCGGGAGGCCCCGAGGGAACCCCCGACGGCCCCAGCAGAGGGCCTTGCGGCTTGCTGGGCGGCTCCAGCCCCTGCAGGCCGTACTCCACATACTCAATCAGGTGCGGAGGGAAATCGAAGAAGTGCTCGATAGTTCTGACGTGTTCGCAGTACTTGTGGTAGTCTTTGAGTCGAGGCTTGAATCTATCGAGGGCCGCTATCCCGAAGAAGTACATTTTGGATCCGGCGGGTTTGCGAAGAGCCTCCAGAACAAACTTCAGAGCCAGGCCCAAGGCCAAGTAACTGGTGACCAGACCTCTCTCGATAATACCTCCGAACAGCTGAGCCGTGATATGCAGCTCCTTTTCGGGGTACTGAGGGAAGAATCTATACTCTTCAAACAGGTTTCTGAGCATGCAGCTGTACACTTCCTTCTCTCTCTTATTGGGAGAGTCTTGGAACTTCTTGAGCATGTCGAGCACTTCGTCGATGGTCAGGGTCGGGTGGGGAGGATGGTTGTAGATCCTCTGGAAGTACCCGTTGGCCTCGTCTTCTATGTCTTTGGAAACGGTATGCATGATTTCGGGGAACATGATCTGCTGGTCCAGCTGCTTCCCGAGAGGCGGCGCGGCGCCCATGCGGTTGACCATGCCCACGTTGGGCAGGTTGGAGCCGTGCTGGATGGGCAGCATGAAGGGGCTGCTGGAGGGGCCGGCCGTCATGAGGCGCGACGGGGAGCAGGGCGTGGACACCAGCGGGCCCAGAGAGGAGGGCAGCGTGAAGGGCGTGTTGGCGCCCGCTCCCAGGTTCAGGTTGGCGAAGTTGGGGGCGATCATGCTGTCCACGGCCGGGGTGTTGAACATCTGCACGCCGGGATTGAAGGGGGTGTCCTGAACCCTGTGACGTTGCAGGTTGCCGACCAGCCTCTTGTTGAGTATTACGGAACAGTTTGCGCTCACCGCCATTATCATCTCCACCAATTCCTGCGAAACATTGTGGAGGCAGATATGGAGACATTGCAGCATGGTGGCGATGGTTTCTTGAGGCAGTTGGGCGGCCTTGGGCAACTGCTCCTCTATAATTTTACCGCCGATGACTTGAGGACAACGTCTCTGCAGAAACTTGACCATGGCGGTGATGAAGCTCTCTCTGTGCTCGTTGATCTTATCGGTTAACCATTTCTCTAGCTTCAAGTATTCTCTCCTGGAAGCCAAGCAAGCGAGATCGATCACAAACATGAAGGAATTGGTATTGAGAAGGAGGGAAAGGGCTTTGAGATCTTGCGCGACATCGAGTATCCGGGAGAGTTTCGACTGGTCATTCTCCCCGCGGAGATACCAGTCGGACATGGCTCGCATGATCAGGGACTTGATGGTGGGGTTCTGGCTGTGCCACGCGTGATGGAGAATAATGGCCGAGTTGGGGTGGTTGCTCAAGAATATGGGAATGAGATTAGAAATGAGCTCGTGCCGCAGAATACTATCTTTATAATTGATTTGCAGCAAAGCTAGCAAAAGTACATCGGGGCAATGCTGAATGGGAATCATGAACAGTTCTTGCACTTGGTTGTAAAAACCCCTCTCCCCGAGGTACAAGAGCAGCTCTACGAGGTGGAGAGAGCGCCAGTTGGAAATCTCTTTACTGTCGGACTCGGGTACCGACTTGAGGATGTCCACGGCCACGGGGGGGTGCGCGTGGTCGCTGAAACAGAATATATCCGGGTTCTTAATGATGTTCGATATCAAACTCATTTGGCCTTCCGCATTGGTCCAATGTCTATAGAGGTAATCGACGGGGAAAATGTGGGCATTGTAAGAGGAGGAAGTCTGCAAGCCCAAACGCAGGATGGTGAATATGAGGCTCAGCGCCTGTCGGTCCTTGACCAGGAAGTCGGGGTGGTCCAGCTGCAGGATGACCTCGTTCCAGTTGAGCGCGGGGTGGAGGTCCTTGAGCGTCTGCACGAGCACCTCCGGGTTCCACGAGTCGGCCGCGGGGCGCGCGGCGGGCGGCGGCGCGTCGGGCTTGTCGCGGGCGGGCAGCCAGAAGGCGGCGGCCGGCAGCTCAGCCAGCCCCGTGGGGTGGCGCGCCATCATGGCCACGAGGCGCGCCACGTCGGCGGCCGCCAGCTCGCGGCCGCCCAGGCTCAGCAGGCTGAGCTTGCACTCGTCGGGCGAGGCCGTGAAGGCGTAGCCGATCTCGCGCACCAGGTCGGCTACGCAGCCGTCGGGCACCGGCCCGGCCGCGTCCTCAGCCATCTCGTCGAGCGGCGACTCGGCGCCGTCCGGGTACAGCAGCGGCGCGAGGATGACGGGCGCGAGCGCGCGCGGGAAGTCGCGGCGCAGGCGGCGCAGCAGCGGCTCGCGCGCCTCGGGCGCCAGCGGGTGGCGGGCGAGCGCGGCCAGCAGCGGCTGCAGCAGCTCGGGCCCGCAGTCGCGCAGGCCGCCGCGCTCCGCGTCCAGGTAGCCCTGCAGCAGCTCGGGCAGGCGGCGGCGCAGGCGCTGCGCGGCGTGCTCGCGCGCCTCGCTCTCGGCGGCGCTCAGCAGCGCCAGGCACAGCGCGGCGTCCTGCGCGGGCGCGAGGCGCGGCGGGCGCGCGCCTTTGGGCGGCCGCTCGAGCGCGCACAGCAGCGCGGTGGCGCGGGCGGGGTGCGCCAGCAGGCGCTGCAGTAGCGCGGCGCCGCGGCCCTCCCACGCGCCGCCGCGCGCGGCCTCCTCCGCGGCACGCCGGACCGCCTGCTTGTCGGCCTCCGCGCCGTGGAGCCCCACTAGCGCGCACAGCTCCCGCTCGCTGTTCTCCTTCGTCGAGCTCGCCAACAACTGGTTGATCCGTGCGAGACTGAATGAGAGAGGGTCCAGGTTCATAGTTCCATCAAAATGTTTCCGCTCTCCGAGTTTCGCTCGACTCGAAAAGTTTACGGACTTCGAGGGCTGCGCTCGAGGCGGAACGGCCGGAGGGCGTCTCGGAGACTTGTTGCGGCGACGATACCGTTGCTGAGACAACCATCACCGGATCTCGAGATCGCGAATAAGTTGCGCAATTGTCACGACTGACTCGCGGTAATCGAAATCACAATCAACTCGGAAAATGTTTGTTATTCGAGGAACTGTTTTTGTTTCGTGATTCAAAATAATAAAAAAAGCAAAATCGAACAGTGTATTGGCATTTACAAGCAATGACACTAGGACAGTGTTTGGTTATAACTTTTTCGGAATCACTCTAACTTTGTATCTCATTATGAGTCCGCGGAGATAGCCGTTGAGTTACATTATTAACAGTCGTAATTCACTACTGAACAATGCATTGTTTCATAATGTACGAATAACTGTCGATTGGCATGTATGGACTCGTCGAATACAGCTTCCCATTTCAATCCGATGCACTACACACTGGATCAGTTTCACGCGGAATATGGACATAAAACGTTTCGCGAGGTTGTCTTTTACGTAAAAACACTTTTGTTTTGGTGAAAATATGGAATTTTAGGTAGGTTTATACGAAAATAATTTACTGATTACGCGGGCACTTCCGTCGCCATTGTGTTGTTCGCTTCAATTCGATTCTTCTATGGTAGAGAATTCACGAGAACGATGTGGCCAAGCGAGATTTTTTTATAATATTGTTCTTACCCAAGCGTGACCAAGTACCGACTCAATTTATATATTTTATATAGCAGCAACACTGTTTCGAAACTCTTAATTATATTTTTTACAATACGTTAAAGTAAAATAGCATTTTCGGTAGCAACATTAAAGGTTATTTTAGCTTACAGACTTTTTATTTTGCCCTTGAGAACAGGTATCAGTATTTAAAGCCTCCGGTAATGTTGCGTTTGCAACATTTTCATTTCATCTATGATTGGTGTAGTGTCGGTACCCAAAGCTTAGTATATACATTCTTGGATATTTGGTATTCGATGACCCTACCCTTGTTACTCTTGTGTTAATTAACGAGGTTAGACAGAGACAAGAATAAAACTACACGTGTGTATTTTTGTGCAATAATAGTTTGATGAGGAACGGGCGCTCTTGTGTAGCGCGCCATCTTTCTCTTATTCGTAAAATCATGTTAATTTAAGTTTTGAAGGTCAAAAACTGTTATTCCGAGCTTGCGATCTGTGTTTGCGCTTGTCTTTGGTTTATTAATTTCGAGTAGAATTTTCACGAGTCATCCGCCGAGTCCGCCAGAATTAATCAACAATGGAAGAAATCGGAATTGTTTTACCTGATAAAGTAAATATTTGGTTTTATAAATTTGTTTTTACTATTGTCAGAATAATTTGTGTCATTAAATTTACATTTGTATTTATTATTCCGTCTTTTAGGATGACATGGTTGTTGACGTGAAGGGGGCTTCCACGGCTGGAGCTCAAACATTCGAGGATTTAGAAACTGAAGACCTTTACACGAAGTTTAAGGTAAATTTAACACGACTGAATACTTATAAATCCCATATAATTCACCTTTGTCCACCATTACGCTCAGTAGTAAAGTTGAACGATTTACTTTTCTCTTTATAGAAACTGCAACGGATGTTAGAATTTATAGAAGTGCAAGAAGAATACATCAAAGATGAACAGCGAAATCTCAAAAAGGAATATTTACACGCGCAAGAAGAAGTCAAACGAATACAATCAGTTCCTCTGGTTATAGGTCAATTTTTAGAAGCTGTCGATCAGAATACTGGAATTGGTAAACAAAATACTTTTTATATTTCGCTATCGAAGTGCTTTGTACCACATACATATTATTGCATCCCTGATTCTTGGCTATGCGACATCTGGTATTAATTTCATAAATCTCACAATTATGTGTTACCCTTTAAAATACTGATAAAAGTGTTAAGAAAATTATTTATAAAAATTGAATATCTGAGAACACGGATTTTCTCTCAAAATATTTTTTCCATCTAACAAAGTTACTTCTCCCTTTCATAGTGAATAGTGCCACCTTTTTGGTCAGCGAGACAATCTGCGTGCTACTGGCGTGGTAAACACGTTACGATATGCGTATATACGTTTGTGAGGTGGTAATTTTATTCCCAACTTTATTCCCAAATTATTTATTTCCGTCGCTGAAAATGAATAACATAATACTTTTATCTAATACATAATTTTATTACGGAGGAATACAAAAATTCTGGACCCGTATCTATTATATTTTTTATTGATATTCTCATTTGAAAAGTCGAGTTGTAGTAAATACATATCACCGGGAGGGGTGGGTTAAAGATGTAGAAGAATCCCGCTTCGGAATACCCCCTCAGACACATGGAACAGATCAATATCCGGTGCAAAATTATTCAGCATAGCTGTAGCTTTTCCCACAGGCATAACCATCTACAGGTTAGTCCTGTATATAGGAATGTGAAATAATGCCAACGCTGTCTTAGTTAACTATCAGGAATGTACAGACCAATGCTCCGGATAATTTCAGGATTATTGATCATACTGCGCAACAATGGATAAAAATGCGTAATCAAATACACATTACTTCTATTTCTTAAAATTTTTAAGCCAAGCCTTTAAAAAAATATAGGCACACTGGCCAAGTCTGCCTTCCTCAATTTTTAAAGTCAATTGATTGGATTAAAAAACTTTGGAACATTTATATAGCTATGCATATATAGCCCTTAAATAAAATAAAGTGATTGTTTTCAGTTGGCAGCACGACCGGGTCTAATTATTATGTCCGGATCTTATCCACAATTGACCGAGAGTTGTTGAAACCGTCGGCCTCCGTGGCGCTGCACAAACACTCCAACGCACTGGTGGACGTCTTGCCCCCCGAAGCCGACAGCTCCATTTCCATGCTGCAAGCTGGTTTGTACAGCTTTGTTTTATCTACATATTATGAGAGTCAAACTAGCAAATCACATATTTCCATTTATACTGTAATAATGTTGCGATGGGGTATTTTAATATTTTTATAAAAAAAAAGTCATTTATAAAAAGGTCATAACACAACAATACAATCCTTCCTGAACCTTTCTGGGAGTACAATAATTGATGTCCGACTTCCTCTGGGGAGTGGGTTCTTTGTAAATATTTTTTTTTCACAAAATCTATGTATGTGATTTTTTTAAAAATAAAATAAAACATCTCTTGGAATTATTTTTTAATTATGACAAAATTACACAAATATACACAGATGTCATTTCTATACAAGTCGCATCATACCAACTGACAGTCGAACTTCGACGTTCATTAACGTCAATACTCCTTTGAGGAAAACTCACACCGACGTTCATTTACATCCAATAATTGATTGCTGAGCATATTACTGATGCTACATTTTATAAACGAAATTCAATATGATAAAATTTACCAGCCTCGCTAGCTAGAGTTCCGACTCTGCTTTATGCCATAAGGAGTGTAATGATTGGGTTCTGTTTAGAACCACGCTTTAGAATTAATCCACGAAATAGTTTATAAAATTTGCCTCAGTCTGAACAGTATATGTGTATGTATTATAATTTGTTCCTTAGATGAGAAACCCGATGTTCAGTATTCGGACATCGGAGGCATGGACATGCAGAAGCAGGAGATCCGAGAGGCGGTGGAGTTGCCGCTGACGCACTTTGAGTTGTACAAGCAGATCGGCATCGATCCGCCGCGCGGCGTGCTCATGTACGGGCCGCCCGGCTGCGGGAAGACCATGCTGGCCAAGGCCGTGGCACACCACACCACAGGTCTGCATTCTTCCATTTAACTATTCCTCTGTCAAATTCAGAAAGGGAAGAAAATTGTAAATTAAAAATAGCGTTCACCCATTGATTACCAGGACTTTTGCGGTTACTATGCCAGAAAAACCACAATTTAAACATAAATAATTCAAAAGTAAAATGTCTTGGATAATTTATAAACACTCTGTGCTATTATCTTTCATTTACTCATTCATTTTTATTTTTTTTCTTTAATGTACATAACAATTTACGTAATATATTACGTAAAATCTATTCAATAAGTTGATTGGAATTGAGTAAATGATATCCCCTTTCTTGTTCCAGCTGCCTTTATCCGCGTGGTGGGCTCCGAGTTTGTCCAGAAATACTTGGGTGAGGGACCCCGTATGGTGAGAGACGTATTCAGGCTCGCCAAGGAGAACTCCCCCGCAATCATATTCATAGACGAGATAGACGCCATTGCCACCAAGAGGTCTGTTGCTCTTATTATAATTTTGACAACCTTTTATTTTAATCCATAGCTTTTACGTGGCACTATAGAGAATGTGAATTCTCATAGTACGGGTCGACTGCACGGAATGCATTTAGCATTGTATCACTCGGCTCACCGTCAATTCAGCCACATTGAATAGAGAAATTATTGACCATTAAAGTTTGTATTTGTAGCCTACAGTATTGAATTACAGGTGATGTGGTGAAAGCCAGAGGAGCTTAAGCCAGAGTTGAACAAGATTTGCAAAACTAATGACTGGTTGATGTGATGATTTTTAGCCAATATATGAACAAGAAATAATTTATATAAATAATAAAAAAAAAACAACTGTATTATCTTTGAAATATCTCCCTAAAAAATGGACACAATTATAAAAATTTACCAAATTTTTTTAAGCTTTCTCTAGTATTTTTTTCATCTAACTAAAACTCGGATTAAATGTATGTCAAATCCAGCCCAAGCTCCTACGGCCCTCAACACCTCGTATGTTTTATATTATTCTTTGACTGTTGGCTAATTTTAGTAGATAATGACGATCTAATTATTTATTTGACAGATTTGATGCCCAGACTGGAGCTGACAGAGAAGTCCAAAGAATTCTGCTAGAACTTCTCAACCAAATGGACGGATTCGATCAGACAACTAATGTGAAAGTAAGAATTTCAAATAAATTAAGCCTTAATAATAATAGTTTGAATTTGAGATAATTCATGATGAACCTCAAGGGTGATATAAACTTTGTGATTTTCCATTTTATAACTTAGTGAAGAAAAAATGTTCTTTAGTTCAACTAGTTCGTAAAAGTGTCTCAGTATTCTTAAATTGCATTATTTACTTGAAAATATGATTTGAGTTTAAAATATAATAAAATATTGGTTAAAATAATATATTTGTTAAGGCCTAGATCTTAAGTTTATATTAAGCGTTCAAATTAGAATGCATATAGCCCAATCAAGGAATGCATGTGTGTTCACGCTCAATTAAAAAAAAAAAATGTATAAAGGATATTTTTCTGTTTTTAAGAATATATATAGAAAAATATTTTTTTCTACTCCTTACCTTTCAATAACTCTTTTGTTTTCAAAACCATATACATGGTTATTTCAATGCGAAAATAGTGTTTTATGAAAAAAATTAATTGCGTAAAACGTTACCTGGATTTAGAGAAAATTAAGTTACGACTTAACGAATACTGGGCCTTAAAAAAATTTATTGTTGTGTTCATGTCTGTGTATTATGTAATAATTACAGGTTATTATGGCGACTAACCGCGCGGACACCCTGGATCCTGCACTCCTTAGGCCCGGGAGACTCGATAGGAAAATTGAATTTCCCCTTCCTGACAGGTAACGATAGTACTCGCCACATCTTTCAGCGCTCAGTTCAGAACTCCGATTGAGTTGATTCCGATTGAGAAAAACTCAAGGCAGGATATTAAAATCTAAAAAGTTCTTTTTAAAGGTGTCTTAACTTGATATGAAACACGCATCATTCTTCCTTTTTTCATGAAATTAACATCTTATCCGTAGGGTGAATAATAATAATAACTAATATTAAGTTGTCTTCTGTTTTATATTAAACTTTTACTATTGCATTTTACTTACGGTAAATACTGCACCTCTGCCACTGGTACGCCTCCGTAGTGTAATGATCAGCACACTCGGCTGCCGTTCTGGAGATCCCGGGTTCGATTCCCAGGTCAAATAAATATAAGTGATTTTTTCACTCTAATATTTATTTAATACTACCCTGGACTGACTTTATTCAATACATACTACTCTGGCTTGATCACCTTTCCGTCATGTGTTAACGATCAAGATGACACTGGGTTATATGATGCAGTGCCCTATGCACCATTGGGGTGCGGATAAGAGTTTGAAGTTGAAGAAATACTGCTATTCATTAAGATCTTTTGACATATTCAACATCATTATCAAAAACCATATGATCTTCAATGATCTTATCTTTTTTGAGTGATAAAGGTTTGCACGGGCGCTTGTTTGACTTTAATATAACATTCCAATGTGTTTGTGCAGGCGCCAAAAGCGACTCGTGTTCACTACGATCACGGGAAAGATGAACTTGTCGGAGGAGGTGGATCTGGAGGATTACGTGGCTCGTCCGGACCGCATATCGGGAGCTGACATAAATGCCATCTGCCAGGAGGCCGGCATGCACGCCGTGCGTGAAAACAGGTTTGTAACTGTCAACTTTCACATTTGTGTGATAATAATAAATAACCTTATAAATATATATATATATATATACATATATATATATATATAAATATATATATATATATATATATATATATATATATATATATATATATATATATATATATATATATATATTTATTTTTTTATTTTTTTAATGTTAGTAATTTTAGTAAATAACCACTCACCGAGATTTTTATGTCTACCGGTTTCGAGATGTACCCGTCTCTTCGTTAGGACAATCGCTACAACAGCATTTAAACTATACTACCCATCACCATCATATTACTATTCACACATTTACAACTACACAAAACGTTTATCACATGCGATTTTGGTTGACCCGAGGACCAACATGCACTAGGGGTTGCAGAACAAACATGCATTAAATGCCGAGGTCTGACATGCATGTGCGAAAAAAAAATTGTAAAAAAAATATATATATATATACATATAAGTAAAAATTACTAATCACAAGGTAAATATTTTAAATATGAATACTAAATAAATAACCAATTTCTATCTCCCTTCGTAGCCTAGTGGGTAGTGCTGCCGTGCTCCAGGTCCTGGGTTTGATTCCCTACAAGGGTCAAACAGTTCTTTTTTCACTCTTATATGTATATAGACCCTGAACTGGTACCTGAAGCGCAGAACTGATCACTTTGTCTTTGTGTAATTAATGATCAAGAAAACACTGTATCCATACAATACAGTGCCCTATGCACCATTGGATGCCGATAAAAGTGAAATAAATAAAAAATAATGAATTTATTTTGTATTGTGAAAAATCATAGAAATATTAACACCTAAAAATATATAAATATTTTTAAAAATGGTCAAAAACATTAAACTCCCAATTGTCTAACTAACTGTCAAGCTGTCATTCGTTTAATTAAGTGTAATTCTATAAATAATATAGATATTTCTTATTCAACATATTTTTTTATTATAAATATAAAATATTCAAAATGTTCTAATAAATGGAGTTCATTTTTTATCATTATTCAACAAAAAAATATTTAAAAATATAATTATTTTGTTACAGGTATATTGTATTGCCGAAGGACTTCGAAAAGGGCTACAAAAATAACATAAAGAAGGATGAAAGTGAACACGAATTTTATAAATAAAATATTTAAAATGTTCTGAATGTGTTGTTACTATCTCAAATTCTGGAATATTGTAGACACAAAAATAGCCTATATGTGTATGTACCAGGTTTCTTTAATTTCTAAATATTCGAAAGAAAGTGATCACATTCATTATGTATATGTATCCAATTTTATATAATAATGTATTTTAATGAAATAAATTTTCGCTATGTAAGTTTTTTACTATTTACTATTTAAATTTATTTAATTTATTATTTACACATTTCACTACGGATATCACATTTTCTCCAATTTTTATCCTAAAATTTTTCGGAATTTATTATCTGAATACATACCAATAATAATTTCTGAGATATTTTAGGATAGATCAAAAACCCATTGCCTTTGGACCAATGTGAAACTGAATTAAGATCAGTAATTAACATTATTTTAGCACTGCCAATGTTTTTGCCCTCATTAATAGCAATTATGCAGGAGTTGAGTTTCCCCAGTTAAAAATAGAAATTATGCAGGAATTGAGTTTCCCCGGTTAAAAATAGAAATTATGCAGGAATTTAGTTTTCCCAGGTAAAAATAGAAGTGATGCAGGAATTGAGAGTTTCCCCAGGTAAAAATGAAAATTGTGCAGGAATTGAGAATTTCCGCAGGCAAAAATAGAAATCATCCAGGAATTCAGTTTACCCAGGTAAAAAGGGAAATTGTACAATGGGTAGTAGGGGGAGCGGGTCCTTGCACTGGTCCTGGTAGTAATCTGAGTTAGATAATACATACATATTTGTGAGTGCTTGATGTCACATCTAAGTATCGTTGTCATATGGGTAAAAATCATATTTTATAGAAGGAACAAGAAAGTATATATTTACATACTACACCCCTTACATGTGCTTACTAGTTAGTCGACTTGCTGCTAGATAAGAATCCCAATAACAGCGTATTCAACCCTGCAGTTGATAAGAATGCTAATAACTGCATATTCAACCCTGCAGTTGGCCAATTACAATAAATGATGAAAATACGATTTAACCACTTACATGGCTCGCCACTAAAAGTTATACAAATAACTAAAAAAAACAGCCATCTACATATTTTTATTTCAGAAAAAGATTATCTTAAGTGATGAAACCAATGTTGTACCAAATGTGTTTAAACAGATTTTCCTATTGTCTGATTGTGAATAATTTTTACAGCTGTTTTTTTTTTTTTTTAAATAAAATTGAAATAAAACTAGAATGACTTATTTTTTTGACATCCTGAATCGATTTTCATAGAATATTTTTACCAATATACCGTTATTAATTATTATTTTGATATGCCCTTTTAAGTTGTTTTTTCTCTTTATCCGATAAAATGCATCTACATCATAAAAGAAAGTCCAGTGCACATATTTTAAATATATACTGTATTTCGAGTTATAGTAGGTAGAACACTCGTCAAACGCCATTGAGGTAGTATATGTTTTACGGAAATGGCATTATATAAATTATTCAAGAATTTGTAAAAGTTTTTGAAAACTCCCATAAAATTGTCTAAAATATTGAAATGGATACCACCTGGCAACTCTGACGCCAACAATAATAATGTTTATGCCGGGAAAATTTTTCGATAGTCTAGCAACACGAAAAAGTGACGTGCCAATTTTTTTTTTACATTCTGCTCGCGCAGTCACTATTGCACAACTTCACTTCAATCTTCAGTTGGAAATTGAAGGTCGCGGAGCTGGATCGTGTTTTGCCGGCGTTTTCGCATGTGATTTATTTTGCAAATTAATCGGATAATCAAAGAAGTAAAACAAGGTAAGATTAATTTAAAACTACCTTAAAGCGTAATAAATGTTTGTTAGACTTTTTATTTAAAAAAATTGGGTACATAACATTTTATATAATAATTAGATTTTGTATAACACGCAGAACGTAATATAATTATCTACTGGAACATTTTTAACGTAGATTATTTCTATTATTTATTCTGTTTATGTGCGGTCATCATTTTCTCCTGATTCGGAATATTAATTACAGTGAAGTTTGAAACAATAAAATATTTAAATCACGTCCTAACTAGTAAAAATAAAATGTTTAACTTTACCAAATATAATCGTAACTACAATCGTTTTATGAACGTATTATCATTGGTAAGTATTTTAAATATAATTAAACATTGAACAAAATATTATTAGTTTATACCTGCAATCATCGTAGTTATGATTTCCTTAGTATAAAACTTTTTTCCTCGATTTTTAAAAACTAAATACCCCTTTAAAAATGTTACTTACCTACATAATTACGTTTTATTTCAAAATGGTTTGTGATTATTTGATAATTTTTTAACATAAATTTATCGATTTTTTATTATGCAATGTACCATGAATATTTTAAACCCTAGCCTGCAAAAGAACGTTTTCCACCGGCGTTTTTCTCTTTTGGAATGCATAAATGCACAAAATCTAGATACCTACTAAGCACGCGCCTGTTTTTCATATGATATAATCTATGATGTTTGTTTTTTCCGAGTGAATAATAAATAAATAAAATTCCGCGTTCGGAAATTTTGTATGGGATTGAATTTTGAAGGGAAATATATTATTACCCTCATCCGCTTAAGAGTTTAAATACAAAAGTAGGGAGATTGGGGAAACGGGAATCATGTAGTAAAAAATATCATTACAGCTTATCATTGTATTTACCTATCTACCAATATTATTTTTAGTTCCTCTAAGGGTGGTGACTGACCGGAGCCATTTCGTCGTAACGTAACACGTTACGATGCGAGCATTCGTATAGTCAGTACAGCGATCCGAGCGCTCCATCAATAGTTTCGGATGCTCGCCGCGAGCGATGTTAAGGTGGAGACTGACCGGAGCATTTCGTCGTAACATCGCTCGCGGCGAGCATCACCGAGCATCCGGAACTAAGGATGGAGCGCTCGGCTCGCTGTACTGACTGCCTGAATGCTCGCATCGTAACGTGTTACGTTACGACGAAATGCTCCGGTCAGTCTCCACCTTTACGACGTTACGTTACGACGAAATGCCCTGGTCAGTCACCACCCTAATGGGCAATTCCTGAACGGTGTTTAACGACATCTTTATCTATGACTTTTAACATAACGAAAAACCGCTAAAAACGCAATCCTGTTCTGTCACTCATTTTAGGCAGTCAATCAATTTTCTCAGTTAGTATAGGTATCGCGTGGGTTTTGATATATTCAGAGAAACGATATTTGCTCATCTAATATTGGTCAGAAATCACTTGTACAATTAGATTTCATTATTAAAATTTAACTTATTTATATATGTACTTCATTACACATTTGTGTATATTTTATTTTGGTTTTGAACAGTTTGTAAACTATCCAAATTTTAAATTTCAATGTTGAATGCGCGTTAGATGACAGTTGTGCCAATCGACTTGGGGCAGTTGTATTGATACAAAAGACCCCGTTATACCAACTCTAAAATATTAATGTTTCCCCATTATATTATAGTATGGGGTTTATTTCCCATTGTATAACAATTATTTTAACCGGCTGATTTTTAATTGCGAGTATTTAATACATATTTATTATATACCTTAGCCGTAATAATTGACAAAGATTTAAAATTATCTAAGCGTTGCTTTTGAAAAGTAGTTTCGATACATAAGAGGCGTTTAAAAGTTAATTACCTTCTAAAATAAACCCCAAAAATATTATTGTTGCAATGTTTTTTGTTATTATAAATTTTTCACTGATTTTTTTCTGTAATTCATTTTGTTGATATTTATGTTGTATTATTAGAAATTCCTAGGTATATATTTTTTAACGTCTCGTTTTCGGTTCCGCTTAGTGAGGCGTTCGTCAAATAATAGTAATCCATTTATCTAGTCTGATAGTATTTTGCTTGTTATCCTTGTAGTTACGGCACAAATGTTGTTTTGGTACAATTGTCCCCGGTCTACCCTCCCATGTTGTCGGTAAATTTATCGGAAATGTTATAATCATTATCTCTTGAGGTTATCTTTTTATAATATACTCGTAAACGAAGTTCTCGGTTACAAAAAGTGCCACTACCTCCGCTTTATAGTATATGTATGTGTATATAGTACTGCTCTAATCCTGCGCAAGTTTAAGAATTATATTAATTATGTTACATATATTTTTTAAATAATTTTATTATACTCTCACTTTCAAAGTGCTGAGTTCCCATTGTTATTTAAAATTACGGTAAAGGTGACATATTTCTGATATTATTTTTTTGACATCTCGACATAGATAAAGAAGAATACGGAAGTCTGGGCATTTACGGAGATTACGACCATCATAGGGTGGTTTAAGTGATTACTTTACACGCGTGTAACATTCACCAATTCTACCCATGATTGACAACCACACTATTTAAATTCTTGGAACTTCTATATATATGGTTCAATTTCAAACATGGTGCTTGAATCACTAGAATTTCACTAGAGACTATTGGTGAGATGAAAGAAGCTTTTTATTGAGCAGAGACTCTTTCATTCGTATGTGAGGTCCGACTCCTGCATTATAATCACATACACGAGAAACGCTAGAAAATATCATTCATTTTATTATTTCAGCTTATAATTTAACCAGTTAATTTATTTACAACATTTTGAGTGTACTTGTTCACAAATCTGGATTATCTCCAATTATAGAAGTTATTTTTCATATTATTTTCTTTATATCTTATTATCTCAACATAGATGAATATCTACATATTCATCTTCATCTATGTTGAGATGTTGAAAAATAATATGAATAATAACTCCTTTAATCGGAGATAATCCAAATTTGTGAGCAAGTATTTGGATACACTCAAAATGTTGTAAGTAATATATTTGGTCAACTTTTCCCAAGATAATGTAGAGATCTGCATCTGCAAATTGCAGATTACATATTGCGCCATCATCGGGTGAACATGTTTAAATAACAAGTTACCCATGTCTCTCTCGAGGTGTCGCATAATATTATTCAATTTAATGAGGTATTCAAATATTTAGCGAATAAATCTAGTAGCTATTTTGTAATACACATACAAAAGTGTAGTCTTCGCGCGTAAACCGTTTTGGTGCAAAGGCAATAAATAGTTTATTGGTTTTAATACTCTGTCACGAGAAACCTCTGAAATAAGAAGAATCTGCGATGTCGAAGATGTTGTGCGATGGGGAAGAGTAAGAAGAAAAATCATGTGGGAAGAGCAAGTTCGGATAGAGTGGTTAGAATAGCAGCAGACAGCAGCATAAGCGGTAACAGACCCTCAGGAAGACCACCTAAACGATGGAAAGACAGCTGGTCTTCCACCTCCCAGGATCAGACTCTGAGAATAACAGGACACAGTCCTAGCTAAAGAAGAAGTTTTATTACCATAAAACATTATTTTGATGTATAAATAATGAATACAAAAAAATATAAATCGTATTTATATTATGATAATACGAATGATCTGACGAGGAAGTAATAGCTCGGCGAATTAAATTACTTTTAATTAATTGTTTGCCCTTTGAATATGCGCATAATAGACAATGAATAGGTATGTAATAACCCAAATAGATAAAAGGCGATAAGAATGCCGAAGTTTCCCGACTATTTTCACGTAGTCTTATGACGTTTTGATATCGAAGTCAATATTCCGAATAAATATTTATTACTTGTATTGTCTATCTTCAGACTATGGCCTCAGAATATTGCGTCTTCCCATAATGTCCATGTTTGTTTCCACTTGTTTTATCAAAGGTAAGTTTCCACTTGTTGGGCATGTCCTATTCGCCCAGTTTCACCCTTTAAACATTACATACATAAAGGTACAAACACAATAATTTGGACTTCTCGTTTTGGTAGCGTCGTATAAGGTACCTACACATATAAATAGCATAGGAAAAAATATGTAAAAGGGGATATACAGCAAAAATGGGGTAAGAACTACATCTTTCGTCTGCAAGCGTAGAGCCGAAAAGACTTATGGTCGATGTCCAATGTAAAAAAGGTATAAATGTTTTTTCCTTCGTATTTTGTATGTAGAGGAAGGTAGTTAGATGTGTAAGACATTTGTTTTTTTTTGGATATAAAGAAAGGTAGATATTTAAGATATTTGTTTTTTTTTGTATTTAAAGAAAGGTAGCTAGATGTTTAAGAGATTTGTTTTTCTCCTTTGTATTGTTTTGGTGAGTGAACGTTTTTTCAAATATCCTTTCATAATGAAATATTTTGTTGAATTTATTTTTAAATGTTTTTAATTACCAAGTTTATGATGGCTAAAAGCCAATTTCCATTACTTGACGCATTTCATTCACGTGGGGTGAATACTTATATATACCTGTATTGAAAGGTGTCACTTTAAAAAAATGCAGTTAATAAAAAAAGTAATTTGAATATAATTTTTTTAGATTACCACATTTTGTAACATTAACCATCTCATCCATGAAACAACTTTTTATACGAGCAGGATTTAATAACACACAAAAATGATTGGAAACTCGTTACAAAAAATATAAGAAAATTATTGAGATCGTCAAATATAGATGGAGATTATATCGAGAATTGGTCAATATCGTGTTATAGATTCACGACGGAATATTGACGAAAGCTGTCACAATTTAAAGAATATTTAGATATGTTGTTCTTTTGACCACATGTGTTCATAATGTTTGATTAGGTGTTTTACGAAATCAGCATTAATAAACTGTACAAACTAAAAATCAGAGGGTTACTTGTCTTCATATTTCATGTAGATTTTACAATTTTCCGCTCGATTTTTTTAAATTTAAAACAACGAAATCAGTAGACCCGAAAATATATGTAAATATAATGGATACGTCTGTAATAAATGGATGGCCGTGTAGAAAATCTCTCTTTTTAAAAGTGTTACACTTGACCACTATCTCCGCAAATTATTTTTTTAGTTATGTTTAATTAATACGAATTCTTTTATCAATTTTTGTAGTTTAGGGTGTTTTTTTAGAGGTTTGGTTTTTAAACTAGCGACGTTGTTTTTACAGAATGTCAATTTGACAGTTGATAGTTGATTGTAACGTTTGACGTATTTGTACGTCTCGCCCGGTTAACAAGTCAATAAAGGTTATTTATAGTGGTTTGGGTATGCGGAGCGAATGGATGAAGAGAGAATGACCAATCGAGTATATTTAGCAAAAGTAAATAGAGAACAGAAACAGGCACCCAAAAAATATTTGACACTGCCAAATTAATCAGAACTGAAATCTGGTCGTGTCAATATCCTACGTAACCTGTGTGCATCTATTACTGGATGTAATATCTACTACTACTAGATGTACTATCCTCTGCCTACCTAGTACGTATTTTTAACACAATAAAATGGTTACAAGAGTTCTGACGCGTTGTTTTTGCCATAAAATAATCGGGGAAAGTTTATGTCAAGGTGTTCAATGGTGCAATTCGCAAAGCCTGTTAAATGTTTTAAAAAATAATAATGCACACATAACAAAAAACAACTCTGCGTATCCTTTCCCCCATATTAAACTCACGTCTCTCAGTGAAAACGTACACGGATTCAAAGATGGCGACTTTTAAACAGCTGATTTTGTTTGGAATAGAACAAAATACCATGTATTGTTTATGTTGTTTATATAAATTGTCTTTTATTTTGCTTCTATTCCCACCAAACGGTTGATAAATCTTATTCCAACCACTACCCGCACCCAATGGTGCATAGAGCACTGTACCATATCGAAACGGTATTATCTTAATCGCCAATTCCATGAACGCAAGGTGATTAGTCCTGATATTCAGGTACCAGTCAGGGTGATATGAAATAAACATTGGAGTGAAAAATCACTTATATTTATCATGATTCCCTGGGAACTTAAACCACAACTCAAGTTTAAAAAAAGTTGTGACATGAAACCACCGTTATCTTCATTGTTTATTTTTATTAGACGGGCAGGCCATAATTATACATCGATATTAACTGATTTGATTCTGAATAGGGCTCCAATTTGGTTTATTTTTACACTGAATGAAACTGTTGAAATGAGATCTTTCAAAGGAATCAAGAAATATTGTTTCATGGTATTACAAGTTATTACTAGCAAATTTAATAACGTGTGACAACATTTTAAGTAACGGTAAACTTTATTAATTCATAGTCCTATAAAATTCTTTCTTATCTCGCAATGATGCTTATCGAAAAAGCGAGGATTAAAAATCTTCTCCAAGATATGTATCTTAATTTTATCGTAAATGGAATGGAACTTATATTTTCATGCATTTATGTAAACTTTTGGATAGTTAAAATGATTTTTGTATATGAAAATGGCCATGTGCCCTACCAATTCGGTCGATGTAAGGTTTGATTGACTTTCTAGAAATCTGTTTGGCAGATGGTGATGATGATAAATGATGTATTGTGTACCTATCAAATGTCTTAAAAAAATGGTCTCTTAGTATGTTATTAATTTTATTTATTTAGCAATTTACTGCCAATATTTTTGGTAAATCACGTTTCTCTGACGACGGGGCCGACATTTAATTTAATCACCCTTTAACCTTTCCACAATGATATTTTTCATTAATATATTTTTCTTGTGATCTGTTTTGCATCGTTTTTTTTAATGTTATGGTTTATAGAAGCGGATCTCAAAGCTTGCTCCGCATACCCTCTGCGAGAGCTCCGCATTTAAATGCAAACAATTTTATCAATTTGCGGTTGCATCAATACAGTGTTATTTTGTTTCTTGTATCGTTGTGTTTTTTATACTCTTGTCAGTAAAGTAAAATGTACCTATTTTCGTATGTGTTTTATCAAATGATTATTTTATTTATTAAGTAATGAACACAAATCCAGGTTTTGTTTATTTTAGAGATGCGTAAAATATGTTGCACTTCAAAAAAGTTCCGTCGCCAAAAAATAATGAGACACCATAGAAATGCTGAATCCACGTTTCAAAATACCCAAGCCAGTATTTTTTCTCGGACATTAGTTCTGGTTCAGTTTCATCTCGCATTAAACCAAACGCACAGCATTTCACCGAGTTAGTTTATCCACCGTGCATTATGCAAGGGCTCTGTGTGCATTTAGTTTAGTCTCCAAGCAGTGTGCATTGGATATTTTGTCTATATTTACGATGAACCGTTTGCGCCTGGCCACTGTCCAACCTTCCTATTCTGATCAATTTACTATCTACGAGTATTACATCTCTTGTAAATTTACAGTTATCGCGCGATTCTTGTTCCACTTAGATTTAAGCAACTGCGAATGCCTTTGAAATAAAATACTAAGAAAATGAAACAGACGATTCTATTTTCTAGACATGCGATTGTTTAAAACCAATTGTAAGTTATAAATTGGCCTGTAAACACATTGCCAATCATGTCGCTTTAAAACCATTACACCAATAGCACAGGTCACCGGTTATTTGTATATTTGATAACTTGTAAGATCATAGTCCAAAGCTGTACTTGAGCAAGTGTAGACAAGTCTCGTGATTGCTTGTTACGATTTAAAACAAAACTCCTTTGCGCACGTATGTATACGAGTTTGAAAACGTCTCTTGGTGATTTGATGCAATTTTCAGAGGTCACTGTCCATATCTAAATAATTGGTCGAATGAAAATTCTATCTTATTTAATGCGCTGATTAATAATAACAGCATTGGTATGGTGATAATGTCATTAATTGGTTTGTTTTTGTAAATGAATAAACTGTTATCAGTTTTATCGGGTCACACCTCCTCTTTTACTTGTTATTACTACGTTCTATGTCATATTTGAGAATTTCAGTATCGGGCGGGCTTAAATTACGTCTCCCGTTTTCTAGAGATCCTGTTTTTGTTTCGTTTGAACGTCTACTATAGTTTTTAATGGAAAATAGTGCAAAATAGATCATAAATCGATATTCACCTTTTAACGTGAAGAAACATTCTCAGGTACCTTCTACTTACTCAGTAAAACTCAAATTAAAAATTGATAGATTTTACCACAAAGTGACTGCCGAATCATTTTTTTTTTTTTTTTGGAATCTGAGCCCACCATCCACCCGCAGCAGTTATAGAGTCCTGAGGGACTCTCTGTCAGCTGCACATAGAGGAAAATCTTCAAAATATTTCTGAAGAAATAAATATTGCTCTATTCAATTAATGAGGGGGGAGGAGGATGTACGGACAGAGGCCGACACTTCATCCCCACCCCTCGGGATCCCCTCATTACCTCTTTTAATTTTAATAAAATAAAAACAATAAGAACACAAAAAAAAATAACAATGTTTCCAAAAATAAAAAAACAGAATACAATTTAAGACGAACACAAACAATGACTTAAAGACTAAAGTAATAGAGAACTAGTAAATAATATTTAAAAACAAACAAAAAAACACCGTTATTTAGAGAAGAAAAAAAAACCATTAATAAAGAAGGACTTCCTGGGTGAACAAAGGCAGAGGATCCAAATACCACCCCCGTAAGGGGAGGACAAAACACAAAAGAACGTGTGCGTTGCCGAATCAATTAATGAAACCTTCTAATAAATTACAAAATAGTACGTACGCTATTACCGATTTTCTACTATTTCCTCTTATTTTCTTTCCCCATAAAGCAGTAATGTCTTTATGGTCCTTCACTTACGTCATCTCTATTCCATAAAATATATTCCGCTCCACTAGACCCAAAAATCTTTAGCGCTGGATTTAGCCTCCATATTTGATCATAATCAACAATCGCGTTGACACCGCGTCGTTCTGATCCGGTACCTTATTCACCAATTTGAAAAATAATATATTTTCAAAATTATGACCTGTCAAATCGGGGTTTAATTTTGAGTAGTCTTAAGTATTGACGGTTTCTATAAATATCTTGGTCAAGTAATTCACACGCATGCTGGTATACACATACGGGTAGATAATTATGTACATAAACTGGTTTATGCAGCGTCCTTCCTCTATTATTGAACTTATTACTTACATAACATTATGTTTTATTTTCTACTTGTAACTTTTCATTTGATTTATAGATGACGTTTGGCCATGACTTCATTTATGTCTAGCTGTACTAGCTGTACACGGCCATGGGTTGCTGTGGCTTAGTCTGGTTAAATGGAAAAGAAAGAAAAATACTCATAAATATAAGTCCAGATGAGAATGCAACGTTATGACAAAGCCATCTGTGCGTAACTTTAGGAGATTTAAGATTTTGAATGAACCAACATTTACATTTTGAGTGTGTCCAAATACTGGTTCACATATCTGGGTTTCTCCACTAAGGAGTTATTTTTACATTTTCAACCAGCCTATGTCAGGTCATAAGCCCTGTAAATACCCAGACTTACATATTCTTCGTCTATGTTGAGATGTCAAAGTGTACACTTTTATTTATATTTTAAAAAAACACGTCCGTATTAGAATACAACGCTGTGACAAAATTTCACAGCACTTGGTGAATAACTTTAGGAGATTTAAGATTTTGAACAAATGAGCATTTAATTTTTATTAATAAAGATATGTTAATTCTACACCGCTAGATTACCAGTTTGATAGTCTATTTAGCAATTAAAAAAAATATATATATATACTTAAAACCCTTACTTTAAGAGGCTTGTCTGCAGGTAGGATAGTAAGGATGGGGAAGGTAAATGTGAAAAATACAAACACCAAAACTAATTAAAAATAATTCTTTCTTGAATTCATTTTGCGATTGGCGGGGAATCGAACCCGTGACACCAGTTTTGCGGTCGAGCGTCTACCCAGCATACGCAACATGCAAGCTGAGAATTATTATATGTCAGCCATTTATTTGAAAAACACAATATTTTGACAGCTGAGATGCTGATATGGTGTTACTGAACCTAATAGTGGAAACGACAGAATAATACATAAAAAAGGGTGGTTACTCATACAGTGACAATAATTTCGTTGTTGTGAGGTAACGTAAAGCGGGTATTGCGCTTAAATCACGTGCAATGGTCATTGAACAATCTTCTTGACTTGACGATCCATACGTCGCTCACTCCTTTCAACAACGTCATATATCAAAAATCTAGATTTTTTAGGAGATCGTTTTTTATGTTTAAGAATATAATAAAATGTATCAAAAATAAATATCAAGCCACTTATAGAACTTTTTACTTTGCAACAGATCTTTTTAGGAAAAACCTGAGTGTTTTTTCTCCATTCGAAAAATATTTAGTATATTTGAAATAATAATTGAATACCTTTTCTTCAAAATGCAAAAACAACACTTTCTGCCCTGTAGCGGGTAAATATTAAGTTTAAAATATGCCGCTTTTGCTGGGATATAGTACATTTTCTAGGCATTCCAAAAACATGCGCAACTGAAAATTGACGATTTTTTTTATATGACGTTGTTGAAAGGAGTGAGCGACATGTCAGATTTTATTTATGAAAAAACTCCATGCTCCAATATAAGAAGAAACAAGTTTAGCAGCGGTGCCGTGTCACTGTATCAAGGACAGCCGAGGAATACGGTGCTGCTATGGATCTTCACTAAGTTTTACCTTAACGAACAAAACTGGTTTTACGTGATGTAGGTTTGTGTGTTTACTTGTATTGGTCGAGGCTCTAAACAAAAAGTTAGCTTGCTGTTTTGATTATGACGATTCGACTTTTTTTTTCGGATCTTTATTGAGGTTTGTGGCCAATTTCAATTTATTTCATTATTATTCGAAACAAATCGACAGGTATAAATGGCGAGTAAAAGAATATGTATGTAACATTTTGAGTGTGTCTAAATACCTGTTCACAAATCTGGATTATCTCCAATTATAGGAGTTATTTCGGACCTCACATATTAATAAAAGAGTTGACCTACCTAGAATTTTCACTCATGAATTACATGAAATTATAGTAACTTTAAACAAAAAGAGCAAATCCACTCACGAGTAGGCATAGGCTATGAAACTTAAAAAGTCGAAGCCTGAGTAGGGTCATGATAAGCGGTGTTGCGTAAGCCGTAGCTAGATTTCAGAGTCACTTGGACGTTAGGTAATTTAAAAAAAAATGCTCCTGTGTAATCGTCACAATTAAAAAAAAATATGTACACTATTTCATCGGGAGTATTATAGTTGCTTAGAGGTTATATTTTGATACACGTTTAACTAATACCGTTCCTTAAATGGAACAGTTACACGAAACCATTATAAAATAACGCTTTCAGGAACGGGCCACGAAAAGCTTTTCGTTGAAATCCACCACCGTAAAAAATACCCATTTATATTATACACTGATTACGAAATGTTTGCGGATCGGTGGTGTCTGATTATGTCGGCAACGACGAAACCCGGTCCCTGGTGAAATAAAATAAATGTGGAAAAAGCTTTATAACTGTTCTTTTGTTATATAAAAGCAGTTTCACCAAGAAATTTCAGTAAACAATTTAAATCAAGTACTGATATTAACTTATGTACCTCTAGCGGTCTCATGCCCAGGTACTTCTATTACTGTGTAGTGAGAGAGATGGAAACTCAATCGTTCTTTTGACCAAACTTTTTGACATTTTTGAAAAGGGTTCAGGCATTTAGGAATGGTAGGTATCTTGACTTCGTTTTTTTTTTACCTAACGTCCAAGTGACTCTGAAATCTAGCTACGGCTTATGCAACACTGTTTATCATGTCCCTACTCAGGCTTCAACTTTGTAAGTTTCAGAGCCTATGCCTACTTGTGAGTGGATTTACTCTTTATGTTTAAAGTTACTATAATTTCATGTAATTCATGAGTGAAAATTCTAGGCAAAAACATCAATACTCCATTATATTTATACCCTTTTTACGTACTCTCAGTTGTTCTTTTTATGTTCATATATAGCGTTCTCATGCCTAAGTACCAGCATTACTGTGGCGAGAGAGAGACAAGGGTAGTAAATAAATAAATTAACGTAGTATGTTACTAAGGAACATACTTCAAATAACGACGGGGCTGAATCAACGTTATTTAAATCGTTAAGTTAAATATTATTCATCCGGTGCATATCCATATTCCAAAACAAAATAAAAGTACGCGGTTTTTTCTGACAATTCAAAAGCGGAAAAACATATTTTGAAAAGAGTGATATTCAAAATGTTGTGTTTAACGTCGATTTTATTAAAGCTAACCGAAGTTCATTAGAAAATAAATTGTCTTTGAAAAGTAAAAATCCACCGAGACCAGTTTAAAGTTAGTTCAGAGCTGTAAAGTTAAGACGAAATGTGTAAATCGAGTATTTAAAGAAGCGCTATATTCGAGAGCGTCCTGGCTTTGTGGTTGCGATCGTTTAAACTCATTTTTTTGTTTTGAATATTGAAAGCATTGACTTTGTGTTTTGATCCACTCACATTATTATTAACCAACTAGTTTCGGCAACAACCTGTTGCCCTCTTAAGGGTTCAATTTATGACTAAACATATATATAAAAATAATCTTTTTTATCATTTTTTTGTAAAAATCATTTTTTTGGTTTCCGTGTACCATTTTTGGTGGTGATAAATCGTGGACTGAACACGGTGTGCAGGATATTGCTCATTTTTTATGAAAAAGTCGATAAGCATTCAACGTCTCAATTGCTGCACATACATAACGTATTGCAGTTTAATCTGTTAGGTCGAGTCGATATACGACAACAACTAGATGTCGGTTATCGTCAATCCGTCAAACAGAGATGTCGGTTATCATCAATCCGTCAATGAGAGAGTTCGACAAAACAGATTGTTTTTATCCAGAATTATCGACTGAATTAGCTCTAAGAGAACATAACGATATAGAGAAGATTCGAATAATAAGGGAGGTTTCGTGGTTTGATAGATTTTGTTTCTGAAATTGATTTGTCTGTGAAGGAACATCTGGAAAAAGCAACTGTTTTCAAAGGAGTTTCTAAGACGATCCAAAATGATTTATTGGATTCAATTTTGCACGATAAAATTTTACAGGAAATTTTAGAAGCGGATTTTTTTTCAATCCAAGCCAATGAGACAACTGATGTTTCCCCTTCGATCCAGTTGGTTTTAATCATACGATACAAATTGAACGGAGTTATTTATGAACGATTTTGGAAATACTTGTCCCCTGTCGACCAAAGCGTTTCAGGATTATCTCAAGTAATATTAAACGAAATAAACCAATTCAACAAGGAAAATGTTAACCATAGATTTATAGTGCAAAGTTACGAGTGGTCACATAAATGGAGTGCAAGCAAAAATAAGAGGGATCTGTCCGTACGCACATTTTAATCATTGCTACGCGCATGAACTAAATCTAATTCTTGAAAAAGCTGTTTCCAAAAATATACAAGTCAATAATTTTTTTGCTCATTTACACAGCTTTCCAATTTTTGTCTCGCACTCACCAAAATGCACTGCTATCTTAAATGAAATCATTTCTAAAAAAAATGAGTTTGTCCCGATTACACGATGGAACTATAATATTCAAACTGTATCTACTATATTCGGTTACAGACATTTATTAGTACAATGCATGGAAAATATAACAAATTCACTGGCAACGGATAATGATACTCTCAATCAAGCCGAAATGGTACTACATTATCTTAACGACGAAGAGTTAAATTTTTGGCTTTCTTTTTTTAATGATATATTACCGCACTGTGACGTTCTATTCAAGCAATTGCAAAGGCGATCGACCGATACGATCCTTGTAAAATCGTATATAGAGCATTTCGAAAAGTGTATTCAAAATATTAAAGATTCCTCGGATAACAGAGTCGAGCCGCAAGCAAAGAGAAAACGACCGGACCGACCTTTTTCTGCGTTATGTGCCGAAGTTTGCGACCTCGTAACGGCCGGAATTATTGACCGTTTCAGGTTTACGCAACACGTGCTAGCGGCTAAGCTATTTTACACCGATATGTTTCAAGCGTACAAAATTAATTTTCCAGAAGAAGAATTCGCCGTGACTACTTTTGTTTACGATTTTTTGGATGGAGTAAAGCTAAAAAATGAATTGTGCGTCCTCTACTTTCGAGATGACTTTGCAAACGCCGACAGAGCATTATCAATTTTACAAGTGTAATCTGGTGGAGTGTTTTAGCGAAACGTTGACATTACTAAAAATTATTTGTATAATCCTGATGACGACTGGAGAGAGCGAAAGGTGTTTTTCTACGCTGAAACGCGTTAAAACCTTTCTCGGGAATACCATGTCCCAGGAACGTCTCGATGCTTTGTCGATGATGAGCGTTGAAAAAAAATTGATATCTTCCATACCAGATTTTAACAATCGCGTCATTAAACAATTTTCACTGATGAAAGAGAGACGAATGGATTTCATCTACAAATGAATGAGTCGTAAATGGTAAGGACCTTCCGATAATTAATCAAATGTACCTACGGTGCCGGCTCGTTAATCCGAATGCTCCATAATCCGCTCTAATTCGAACCATTTCGCGGCTCTGATGTCGGCAAGAAGCTGATGCTAGTTTCAATAATTCCACCTTCTGGAGCCGTGAAAGCTTTCAGCATGGCCATCAACCAAGTTGAAAGAGTCATCCAGAACTCTGAGGCTTTGATGTTGATGATGGTTTTGAGACAAATGCGTGATTTAGCTTTTAAACACCAGTTAGGTTCGTTGGTTCAATAGAAAATATCTTGAGTTTTTTGAGTTAAAATAATAATTTTTAATTCAAGTTTACCTCAGTAAATACCAATATTTCTTAAAATCTACTGTGACACGTGTTTCGATGCATTCCGCATCATTTTCAAACACCGGTGTTTGAAAATGATGCAGAATGATTTTACCACAAAGTGACTGCCGAATCAATTAATGAAATTAAAATAATAATGTTAATTTTTTTAATAACTACTACCTACCGAATTAAAAAGTAAAAGAGAACATTTTCAACTTCATTTCACAAACATTGACCTTATTCAATGAGAATCGAAATAGTATTAGTGTATTTCCAAAATGGTTGTCCTTAATTTGTAACTTAATATGATAATAATCTGACAGTTTGATCATTAATTAACATATCCTTAATTACGTTTTTTATTCATGAACTTACTTAGCTGATTACTGGTTTTATCGTTCATAGTATTTTCACAAAAGATAAATATTGTAAATCCCATAAGTAGCTGTTAATTCATTTGTCGTTTGTTGTATCTATGGAGTGTGCAATGTCGAGTGATCATTTTGTACCCTTTCCTGTCTTTCATAATGTCACAGTCCATAATTCATAGATCGGTATATTTGATAACAGTATGTAATCAAGCTTGATAACGTCGTATCGGGTCAATTGACGCACCTTATTATTAAGCACTCACGATTGCGACTTTAATGACTACCTCATTTAACGATTGCTCAAACTTACGATGCTATAGCCTACCACTACATCACATCCATCCTAGACCAACTGTGGAACCATGTATTTTGTATCTTGTACTATATAAAACTGAAGTGAAATGAAATGGGATGTGGATCCCTCGGATGGGCTGGCGTACAAACTCCTCGATTCTTCGAGATCTAGACATTGAAACATGACTCTTAACAATTTGCAAAAGAAGAGTCCCCCCTGTTTTCTGGGCACATCTCCAGAAGTCCCGATAGCCTGGAAAAATTATATCTAGGGTACAAAGTCGCCGGAGCAACCGACTACATTTGGTTACAGAGCTGACGGAGATATCAGGGGTAGATTTCTATCGCCTTTTTCAGTCATGAGAGATGGATTAAGAAAGATCAGTATTTTTAGTACATTGCCTGAGTACTAATTGATTTTAAAAGTAAAGACCCGTAAAAAGAGACGTACCCACCAATACACTAATTGAATGTGTGTATTATGGATAAGTACTAACACTCATTCTAAAGGTTATACGACATCTATAGTCCCAATCGTCCGGAGATTCGTTTGGCATAGTGTGAGTGATATGCATTGCGCATACTATTAGGTTTATTACACACATTCTATTAGGTTTATTACGACCTTTCTAAAAAGAAAAATGTACAAATCCTGCATACTGCCAGTGAACACAAATGCACTAGATACTATGGCTCTGACAAAGAGAAATGCAGAGAAGCTCAAGTGCACACGACGATCCATGGAAAGATCCATGATTGGTTTAAGCCTGATGGATAAAGTAAGAAATGAAGATACCAGGAACAGAACCAAAGTAGAGGATATCATGGATCGCGTGGCAAGACTCAAGTGGCAATGGGCAGGATATTTTGCAATACAGGACCCCGCAAGATGGACCCCAATTTTTTTTAAATGGAGACCTTGGGAGATTAAAAGAGGCATCGGAAGACCAGAGAAGAGATGGTCTGACGACATAGTCGCTGTGGGGGATAGAAACTGAAATAATACGGAAAAGGCCCATATCCAGCAGTGGAGGACAGAGGGCTCATAGAAGAAGAATAGGTTTATTTACGTACGATGATTAAGTGTATCATAAACATAGTTTCACTCATACATAGGCAATTCAGTTATTTGTTTACAATCTAATATTTATCACCAAATCACCAAATCTCTTGTCTGTCCCATTGACGTCAACAGGTGCGGAGAAATGTTAGAATGTAAATAATAACAGCAGGATGTTTTATCACGAGATGGTTTGTAACTTGGGGTTATACATATTTGCAGCTTATGTATAACGCATTGAACAATATTGACCCGAGTCATGTTTCGGTATTATGTTTAACTTACATGTTATAAGGTTGCGTGATGCTGTGTGTGCACAACTCGGTATTTCAATACATGTTATGTCTCAGATACTAAAAAGATAAACATCTCAGTTTAGTCATAATACAAATATCCTAATCAATTAGATTAGTTAGAACTTAGTGACCCTCTGCCCGCTTTATGTCATTGTCATTTGTGTCGGGTTGTGGTGTCGTGGTTAGTGTCGCGGACTCTCGTCAGAGTTTCTCGGTTTGAACCCACTCTACCACAACTTGATACCTATTTCTAATAATAATTCGTTTAGGCTCACAGAAATAGTATGAAATCGAAATATTTGTGTAAATAATGAAAACACAAATATTTCTCTTTTTTAAAAAAAAGAAATAAATATATTTTTTAGAATTGTCTTCTTTTCTTTTTACCCTCATCCGCGCCCTACAGTGCATAGGGCACTGCATCAAATTGACGCTAGCCAATTTGATAATTTATTATATAAAGGCTAGGTGATTAGTCGTAGGCTTCAAATACTTTCTTACTTCAAACCCATATCTGTACCCGATGGTGCATAGGGTACTGCATCATATAAACGCAATGTTGTCTTGATCGTTAACACGTGAAGGAAAGGTGGTCAGCCCTCCACTTCAGGTACCAGTCCTGATATTGTATGAATAATAATTATTATTCAATAAATATTATATTTATTTACCCTTCCCTGGGAATTGAATCCAGGACCTCCTTTACGGTAACTGAGCACGCTGATCATTACATTATGGAGATGAACAAATACCAGTCCAGGATAATGCTAAATAAATATTTTAGTGAAAAACCACTTATATTTTGGACTTCCCTGGGAATTGAACCCTGGAACCAAATGTGCTATCCACTACACTATGGAGGGGGCCTAAAATGGAATTGGATTTTTGGAATTGCACGACACTTTCATTTGTAATAAAGAACCGTAGATATATATGTATATACATATATTTTTTTTTAAAAAAAAAATAGAAATATTTGATTTTTTATTATTTTCACAAATATTTAAATTTCATACTATTTCTGTGAGCCTAAGTGGCTCATTATTAGAAATAGGTATCAAATTGCGGTAGAGGGGTTATTTAATTACAACTTGGTGATAAAAGTGTTGTTTTTGTATGGATTCTATCATTTATTTGGCTTCGGGAAATGTTATCACAGAACATTAGGGAGCCATTTCACAATCGACCGAAAGTGCCTTTCTGCCAGCTATAAGGCTGATTATATCATATCGCTCATTTGGTGCAACAATCACGTAATTACACCTTTTTTAAAAACAAGTTAAATATGTCAAAATGTGCAGAAAGACTATTTACATCATGGACAGAATTGATTTTGTAGTGAAATGCTGCGAGATGGCACGAGTATCATTGTAGAATTGAGTAAAATGTCGCCATTTCTGTTGTTACAACGTCTGAATGGGATCTCCTGTAATACTTCTGAAAGTATATAATTTATATTTGAAGCACTAACTTTGTGATTTTCCATTTTATAATTAAAATGTAACTTGGTTTTAAAATCACTATAAATATTTTATAATAATTTAATTATAATGTCTACGGGTTTCGAAGCTAACCGCTTCTTTATCAAGACTGATTAATACCTTGATAAAGAAGCGGTTAGCCTCGAAACCGGTAGACATTATAATTAAGTTATAATAAAATATTTATAGTGATTTTAAAACAAAGTTACATTTTAATTATAAACTTCTAAAAATGTAATTACGCCATTGTTGCACCAAATGAGCGATATTAAGTTTGTCCAAAACATAACACTGTGATGTCGTTTATTTAACAATACATTTATCATCCTAAACAATTCATTCATGCTAATATTATACATTATATATCTCGATTACTATTGTGGTTTAGTTATATTATGGGGTAATTGCATCATTTAATTGATTTTTTCACTCTTATATTTATTCAATATTACCCTGGACTGGTACCTGAAGTGGAGGGCTGATCACCTTTCCTTCGTGTGTTAACAATCAAGATAACACTGCGTTTATATGATACAGTGCCCTATGCACAATCAGGTGTGGATGAGGGTTTGACGAAGAAGTCCATATTTTTACAGTCGTTGATTCTATGTGCTCACCTACCTGTAATTCTTTCGGATTGCAATACCGGTATTATGAAAACTCTTAAAATTATCAATCTCGGTTTTGAAATTAAGGATCAATATACTTACAGTTATCGATTTTCTAATTTAATGTGTAGTTCTACAAAGTAACCACTATTTTATTAAATAGAAGAAAAAAATCTTACATTTAATTTTATATTTTTAACCCATTGTTTGCGGGAAACGCTCAAAAACGTCTTTTACATACTGTTGGTAGAGAGCGGGAGACGCTTATAAGTTTTCTATTTGCTTACTTTTGGTGGAGCGCGAGAGACGGAAAAAAACATTGTACAGATTGGAATTGGGTTTGCGGTTACTTGTGATTAGTATACTGAGGGTCGGGCGGCAGACTGTCTGAGATAATTAGGGTCGGGGTTGATCAATGTGTCAAAATATTTTATTTTATCGACTTATTATTTTAGGTTTTTAAGTTCATTGTAAAATGTATCTAAAGTTTTTTTTTCATTTTGTTT
>NW_028280869.1:45000-75000 GCF_059751285.1 Brachycentrus maculatus | reverse complement strand
CTTGCAATCGGTCGGCATTAACATTAAGTTGTAAGATATATAAACCATGACATTATAAAATAATTCTCATAAAATTGATTGAAATTGAATAAATCAAGTCGTGTATTACACATTATACATTGTAATAATGACATAAAAAATGTGGTATGGGTTTTAAGCAGGATCCTTACTGGATTTACTTATTTCTTTCTTACTTATTTCTTTCTTTATTACTGGATACACTGCTTAAATTCTTTCATTAAATAAATTTTGTCAGAAAAAATACAAAAAAACTTCTATAAATTTTTTATCTGTGTGATTTAATTCCAAAGTTATTTTGTGTGCCATAATATGGAAATATCACAAAATTAGTGCTTCAAAAATAAATAATGGATAGAAGCTAAAATGGGGCAGACTACCAGTTTAAGGGGTATGTCTTATTCATCATCTTCATGTCATTACAAAAAGCGAAGTCTGTAAAATTTAAAATTGAATTAAAATACTTAAAAATTATTCATATATTATATGTTGCACTGAATGTACCCGACGAAATTATTTTGAATATAATTGTACGAAATGTACGATGAAATTTTTGATTACTCGAGTGTTGAACGCATACATTCAGTATTTACAAAGCCTGTGTCATTATGAAGTCACCTGAGCTGGCAGTCTTAACCTGCATTTAGTCGCGAGAGTCGAAACAACGCCATTTCTCTACTTTTCTAGATTATTGCATGACGTTGAATTTTTTTCATAAAAAAACATAAAATGCTGAAACGTAGTTGGATTTACGCTCAACTGCGAAATTGGCTGGTATACTGGTTCTTTTTCCGCCAATTGCATAATAAATTCATGAAAGATATTTTTCCAATGGTCTAGGGGTTTGTGTAAAAATTATCGATGTAAAAATTACCGAATATCGAAACACTGAAGTTACGACTAAACAAATAAACAAAAATAATTTTTGTTTTGACATCTCATCAAAGATGAAGAAGAATATGGAAGTATGGGCATTTACGGGGCTTACGACCGTCATAGGCTGGTTTAGGTGATCACTTTACTCACGTGTAACATTCACCAATTCTACCCATTTTTGACAACCACACTACTCAAATTCTTGGAAGTTCTGTATATATGAACCAATTTAGAAACCTTGTTCTTGAATCACTAGACCTTCACTAGAGACATCTATTGGTGAGATGTAAAGAAGCTTTTTACTAAGCAGAAACTCTTACATTAGTATGCGAGGTCCGAATCCTGGATTATAATCACACACATGAGAAACGCCAGAAAATACCATTTTCATTTTTATTATTAAGCTTATAATTTGACCAGATAATTTATTTACAACATTTTGAGTGTGTTCAAATACTTGTTCACAAAATCTGGATTATCTCCAATTTCAGGAGTTATTTTCATATTATTTTTTAACATCTCATCAAAGAAATCTTAATCCTAAAATACACGAAGAAAGGGTGATTAGATTTGGGCTTCAAAAACCAAATCTGGGTAAAATTAAGTAAAAATTAGAGCAAAAAATTACTCGTATTTATTTTCACCACCCCCTGAGAATCGAACCCGTGACCTCCAGCGCAGTAGGCAAACGTGCTAACCACTACTCTATGAATACTGAATTGCACTCAAATAGTGAATTTAAAATTAGCATTAACCACAAGAATCCATACAATATGGATGTCCAATAATGGGAAAATGGTGAACTTTACATATTGTACGTGATCAATTAATTCAGGCAATAAATTTGTTAAGACGTCTAATTTAACATTTAAAAAATGCAATCTCGCAACTGATCTATTTTTCAATTAATAACAAATTCCCCTTTTCCAAATTATGTGTTATTTTTAGCAAAACAGAATAATGCTTTGTCTAAGCTTATAAAACTATTTGTACCATGTTGTAAGGTAGATGAAAAATGGCCAAAAGTGATAGTTTAATCCAATGTTTTCGAAAAGACTTTTCACGAACTTGCTAGGATAGGAGAAGCAGTAGGAAGATCGAAGAAAGTGGCAATTGTAACACTGAATATTATTCAATTTGTATCACACTAATATTCAACAATACTTATCTTGTGATGCTCTTTTAAGATAAGTATTATAAGTTAGGGTTGTCACAAAACTGACTCGGTGATGGGCGATCGAATTCAATAACGAGTTCTTTAAAATAAATTAATTCCATATTATGAAAAGCAACAAATGTAGTTCCCACATATATGTACACAATTGCATTTAAATTTCGACCTTTCAACGAAAATTCCATACACATAAAAAATACTAAAAAACGTTCCTACAAAATCCATTCAAAATCATTTAGGCCCAATATGCGTTAAAATGCAAATAAAGATTTACGTCCTTCTTCCAGGGATGTAAGTAGACTAAATGCAGTCGAAATGCGATCTCTCATACGAATGTGCGTCAAAACGATGTATGATGGATGTTCGAATGTTGAAATAAGGAAATAATACAAGGCTGAGATATTATCGATGAAATTAAGCAAGGTGTGTTGAGAAAAAAGCGGTTAGCTTCGAAACCGGTAGACATTATAATTAAGTTATAATAAAATATTTATAGTGATTATCAAAACAAAGTTACGTTTTAATTATTAAATGGAATATCACAAAGTTTGTGCTTCAAATATAAATTATAAATTAATTCCGTTTTAGGATGCACAAATTTGCGTATTTCTATCTTCTGATATTATATATGTATTTGGCTATTTCACATCTATAGACATACTTGACCAAGAGTAGTTTCTTTCCTCAATCTTCCTCTTCGTCTATTTCCTACCATGTACATTCACCTCATAAATTTGTTTGACCGTTCTTTCCTCACTCATTCGATCGAAACGTCCAAACCATCTCAACACACCTTGCTTAATTTCATCGCAGCCTTGTATTATTTCCTTATTTCAACATTTGAACATCTACCATACATCGTTTTGACGCACATTCGTATGAGAGATCGCATTTCGACTGCACTTAGTCCACTTACATCCCTGGAAGAAGGACGTAAATATTTATTTGACCAATGGGAAATAAAATACGCATTAAGAGATAATTTTTAAAAAAATAGCTGCTTTCGCTTGGGGTGTCTGACGCAAGGGTTACTAGAGAATTTGGGGCCTTAATTTCTAAAATATAATTCATTACGCGTCCAGCTGCGCTGAGAGCCGTTCGTCACTTCACGCCAAATTTTTTTTAGTAATATGTATTTTTTATAGTTATATATAATTTGTTTTTTGTGTAATATAATATATCATATAATTTTTTTTTTGTCTTTTAAAACAAATATAGTTTTTTTTAACTCATTGCCTTTCAATAAATCTTTTCATTTCAAAACCATATGTTATTTCGAAGAGAAACCTTTTTATTTTCAATACAAAAACGGTGTTTTAAGAAAACGAAAAAATCCACGACGTCAAAGGTTACCTGGGTTAAAATAAAGATGCATTTAAACACATATTGGGCCGTAATGATTTTGAATGGATTTTATAGGAACGTTTTTTAGTATTTTTTTATGTGTATAGAATTTTCGTTAAAAGGTCAAAATTTAAATGCAATTGTGTACATATATGGGAATTACATTTGCTGCTTTTCGCGTGACAAATTGATACATTGACATGTAATATTCCATATTTCATTATTTGGGTCATGCGCACCGCTGTGGTACAATAGTATTATTGAAAGGTACATTGTTGGGCCGGCCACACGTAGTGATAATATTTTTTTATTGTTGCAGTGTGAACTTTTTTCATTGTTTGAGTATACCTTGGAAGGAAACGCTCTCACCTTAATTTTTTCAAATGTTTTCTGTGTCAATTTTACAATTTAATTGTGCAGACGTCGACTCTAGTCCCTGACCGCGAAACCTTGCAGTCAGATTTTATGGCAGGCCCACGTACAGGCTGGCGCAAAATTAATAACCCTATCGGAAGATGTTATAATTTTTGCAAATGGCGTCGTACGTCAATAGTATTTTAACGAGACAGCGAGACTTGCAGATATATCGATATAACTCCTAAGACAGTATGTGCGAGTTCACAATAGCTGTTTATAGAGGGATGAGGAAAGCTTTTATTAATCAGAGACTCTTTCCATTTGTATGTGAGGTCCGATTATTATTATTAGGTATTATGTATAATGAATTTCTATTGTTGCATCGAATCACGTGTCACAATAGATTTTAAGAAATAGCTGTATAATATTCATTCATTTAATCATTGTCCGCACCCGATGGTGCATAGGGCACTGCATCATATAAGCGCAGTGTGTCTTGATCGTTAACACACGGGTAGGAAAGGTGAGGTGTAGGGTGTAAAAAGCGAGAGTAGGGTGAGAATTTATAAGACCTGTATGAGACCGAGAATGATATACGGCACAGAAACAAGAGCTGATACCACGAGAACGAAAAGCCTTCTTAGAACAACCGAAATGAAGACCCATTGCAGACCTAACACTTCGCGACAGAGTAAGAAATCTGCAATAAGAAAAATCTGCTATGTCGAAGATGTTGTGCGATGGGGAAGAGAAAGAAGACGTTTCTGGAGAAATCATATGGGAAGAGCGAGTTTGGATAGAGTGGTGAGGATAGCAGCAGACAGCAGCATAAGAGGTAACAGACCCTCAGGAAGACCACCTAAACGATGGAGAGATAGCTGGTCTTCCACCTCCCAGGAGCGGACCGGAGAGTGACAGGACACAGTCATAAAAAAAGAAGAAGAAAAAAAAGCGGTATTTAACTAACTAACTAACTAACTAACTAACCATCACGCCGCTTACCCGCAGGGGTAGGCAGAGAGAATCGAACGCCACACTACTCTGTCTTTGCAAACATTATTCGCCTCTTCTACATTCATGCATCTCCTCATACATACCAGACGATTTATTACGACTCCTGACCCGGCCGCTTTCAAGTATTTGACATACCTGTTTGTGCCAAGTTTTCCTCGGTCTTTACCGGTACTCGGTATTTACCAAGTAAAATTAAAAACAGAAATGAACTGACGGTTTTGAAAACCCTATTGTATTTTCTCCAGACTCGACCCATGCCGGCGACCATGTTTTGTTTTATAACAAGCTCGTTGTTATTAATGTGTTATTATTTATTTGTGTCTGTTCGGCTGTCCGTCCAATTGACTCCTCCAATTGACCGTCCGCTCGTCTTGCTCCCGACCGCCATGTTGTCCCGCAAGACGCGCATGTGTCACCCTCACCAGACATGGCGAGTCGCGTTACGCATCATACGAGTAACTTATATATTGTTCATGCATAATATTGTATATGTGGATGTGTAGATGTGCTAGTAGAATGGCATCGCTGATTGGTTAGGGGCATTTTTTTTAATAAAGCGAAATAATTGTGTTTTTATTATTTACAAAAAAAATCTCCTTTCATTATATTTCTGTGAGCCTAAGCGGCTCATTATAAAAAAATAGGTATCATATTTTGGTAGAGTGGGTTCGAACCGAGAAACTCTGACTCAAGAGTCCGCGACACTAGTAACGGGACCACAACCCGATACCTTGTTGTGTTATTAATGTTAACACGACTAGTTTCTAGAACTACTGATGTTTCCTTCAACAAGTAAAAGTAGGTACAAACTGTATACGACAGTTTGTATTTTCTCCTTTGCGTGAGAACATGTGTAGTTCTCGAAACTAGTCGTGTTTACATTCGTAAACTCAAAAAAGTGGTAGGTATAATGGAAGTGTTTTATTTTTTATATTTAAATCATGATGGTATTCCACAAAGTTAATAAACTAGCTAATTTACTAACAAATCATCACCCCGCTTCCGCGCAGGGATGGTCAGAGAGAATAGAACGCCACACCAATCTGTCTTGCAAACAATTTTCGCCTCTTCCATATTCAGGCAATTCCTCATCCATACCCGCCGATTATTTCGACTCCTGATCTGGATCAGGCCCAAGTATTTAAAATACATGATTCTGGCAAGTTTTTCTCATTTTTTTATTATTATTTAAAGAACCCAATATGGTGTAGGCATGGGATATTCTAAATTATCACTAAATTAACTAACTGATGACAAAAAAAATAAGCCTGAATATTTGGCCTTGTTTGCCTAATATAACGAAAATATTTCAAATCTTCCTTTGAGCAGAACCGACGCCAAATGCCAGAACTTTGTTCTCACAGTCGATACGTCCAATCAATAGAGTCAGATCTGCAAAACAAACAGAATTCGTAACATACGATGTAAAACTTTTTCCATGTGAGTTTTTGCGACGGGAGTATCAGTTCTGTATATTTTGGTGCGATGATTAATAAAATGATTAAATTATTTAAAATTACTGTTTGAAAATTACGCTTAAGTTTAAGTCATTCTCAAAACTGATGTAACGTCGCCTTCTAGGTTTTTCATTATTTGATTCGGCAGTCACTTTGCGGTATTATTATATATATATATATATATATATATATATATATATATATATATATATATATATATATATATATATATATATATATATATATATGTATATATTTTTTTATATATATATATATATATGTATATATTTTTTTATATATATATATATATATATATATATATATATATATATATATATATATATATTTATTTATTATTTTTATTTTTTATTTTTTATTTAAGTTTTACTGTATAAATTATGTATTTACTAATGTATCGAAAACTATATCATCCCTGACGGTCGTCAGCCCCATAAATGCCCAGACTTCCATATTCTTCTTCATCTTTGATGAGATGTCAAAAAATAATATATCATCCCTTATGTCACTGCGACCATATTAGGTCTATTTTTACCTAATATATATCTTATGTATCGAAAACCTTACCAGTATGCGGAAGGATCTAAGACCATGGCATGTGTCAATAATTAACGCAATATGGATGTTCAATAATGATCAGAATGATGAACGTTAAACAAGTCCATAAAGTGATCGCCTAAGCCAGCCAAATGCCAGGACGTAAGCTCTAGGATGCTCAGACTTCTAGCTTCTTTCATAAAAAAGGGACAAATGATGTACATTTATCAAGTTTAAGCACCTTTAAATTTGACATTGAAAGCTAATGAATGTTAATTCACAGTAAAATCGGGATATCATTTTGATTGACATTTTCTAATAATTTTTGGTAGAGGGTTCATAAAATAAATTTTCTTTGCAAGAGAGGTCTGTCAGGAAGCCTAGATGCTTCTGTAACAGATCCAGGAATGCGGTTGGGCTTCCAACGTGTCCCGTATCTAGATGACCAGAGGCTAGTTGTCAAGTTGGCTAGTTTCAGATCCACTGTTTTATAGCCTTGCCACGAGGAGGAAGAAAAATTAAACAAATAATGAAAAATGAAGCCTTGTAGTGATTTTTCCCCACATAATATAATGTAAATTTATAAAGTTAGATAGCCAATTAATTTGGAGTAATTACAAATACCATTAGATTTACATAATATCATGTAGTAAGAAAATTGTTAGTGTAATTGTTTAATCTGTGCTTTCAAACGCACATAAACAAGACAATAATTAAAAAATAAACCTTGAAAACAAGCTGGAATAAAATCCGGATACGGAAGCAGATAAGTGTTGATTTACTGCCACATGTTTAGCATTAACTCGTATTAATTAAAGTAAAACGTAAATAAGTTTGCTAAATAATTGTATAATCAAGTATTGTCATACATTATTTTTAATTTGTCTAAATTTTGAAAATGCACTCATTTCGAGGGAAAACATTATTATTATTCATATAATGGAATTTTTATTATAAAAATGAGAAATCTATTTTTTGCCACAAAACATTGTACATAGATGTTCGAATGGTGGTATAATGAAATAATGCAAGGGTGAGCATTATCGATAAAATTAAAAAGGTGTTTTATGTTTTGTTTTTTGAGATGGTTTGGGCATGTGAACGGAATGAGTGCATAAATATTAGTTAAACAAATTTACGAGGCAAATGTGGTTGGTAATAGAAGCAGAAGAAGTCTTCCTCTGCTCCAACTTCCAACTTCTTTCCTCCCTCATTCGTTCCACATGTCCAAACCATATCAACACACCTTTCTTAATTATATCGATAGTGGATTTATATTATCCACTGACACTTCGTGATGGAATTGCATTTTTAATATATTATTAGATTAAAACCAATATTTTTAGCTTTTCCACTTTATGCTTTTCCACCCAGTCTGATGATGTCAGTAACGACGAAACCCGGTCGCTGGTCAAATAAAAATAAAGTGGAAAATCTAAAAATATTGGTTTTAATCTAATAATATATTAATATCGATAATGCTTATCTCAGCTTTTAATTCCTTCCTTATATCACTATTCGAACATCTATCACACATCGTTTTGCCTCACATTCGTCTGTGGGATCGAATTTATTCTACTTTCATCCTTCCTTTTCCAACTCCATGCTTAATAGGTTTTTATTTTCTACAACTGATTTCAGTTCACCATTAATGTTTATCTCAGCCATGCATTCTTTCTTTGTTAAATCTAAATACTACGCTATAGAACAGATCCAATTAACATGCCTTTTTTATATAATTAAAATGTTTGATTCGCTTTTGCGTTTGTTTGTTTGCATAAAATTATGTGAAGTGACGTCAGATTGGTACTCGTACATTTAACTTGCATAACAAAACCCGGCAGTGAATCAGCAAACTAACTCTTGAAGCTGACTCGAAGTCCTTGACCGAAACAAGAATTGTGAGCACTGTTTTCATTATAGCTACCACTTTTTTTTCTTATTATTTTAACCGTCTTAACAATCTTTTCAATTAACATACATGATAAATACACACCTATTATACATAATTACACCTATATCCTTTAACACGATTCTCGTAAAACAGCACCTTTTCATTAATTGGCTGTTATATTTTGAAAATGATACAAATCACAAATTGGAGGTAACGCTATTTAAAGCGCGTTGTTAAAATTTTAATTACTTTAAAAAAGCGTATTTTGTAATGATGATCTTATAATATTTTATTTTTAATTTTTAAACATACTCGGACACATATCGCTCACTCCTTTCAAGAACGTAATAAATCAAAAAATATGATTTTTCAGGAGAACGTTTTCAAAGTTTAAAAATATAGTACAATGTAATAAAAAATAAATATCAAGCCACTGATTGAACTTTTTACCCTGCACCAGGTCTTTTTAGGCAAAACCTGAATGTTTTTTCTCTATATGAAAAATAATTAGGATATTTAAAAAATTAATTAAAAAATACCTTTTCTTCAAAATGCAAAAACAACACTTTCTGCCCTGTAGCGGGTAAATATTACATTTTAAATATGCCTCTTTTGCTGGGATATAGTACATTTTCTGGGCATTCCAAAAACATGCACAACTGAAAATTGATGATTTTTTATTTATGACGTTCTTGAAAGGAGTGAGCGATATTAACAATTTGAAATTTGAAATAATGTGTCCTTACTGGATTTTGTCGTGCCGAGGATTGTCCGTAAAATATTTTTTAATCTATATTTTAATAGCGTTTAGAATGTATGAACATGTGGAAGCTAATTTAAAAATTACAGCCAAAAAATTCATAACAATCAGTTAACATAAATTATGATCAAGAAATAATTAAAGAAAATTTTACGGAGCTCGCTAATCATTCGATAGATAACAATCACACATACGAGTATAATTACAATAACGTAGAAATCCTTAAAATTATTAATATAAAAAGTTATAAACTGAAATATTTTGGAACAATAGAAATCATAAGAGTATAAATAAAAATAAACCAATAATTAACAATTTGATAATGATGAAAGCCCCCCCCCCTATTGGCCACGCCCTCACTGATAAAAATAAAATTAAAAAACAGCCCCTAACCCCTTCAATGTCCCAAGGAAACAAATCTAAAATGTAGTTTTTATTCATTTTATTTTTAATTTATTAATGTTTTTACTTTGTTTTTACTATTATTTTTTGACATCTCATCAAAGATGAAGAAGAATATGGAAGACTGGGCATTTACGGGGCTGACGACCGTCATAGGCTGGTTTAAGTGATCACTTTACTCACGTGTAACATTCACCAATTCTACCCATTATTCACAACCACACTACTCAAATTCTTGGAAGTTCTGTATATATGAACCAATTTAGAAACCTTGTTCTTGAATCACTAGAACTTCACTACAGACATCTATTGGTGAGATGTAAAGAAGCTTTTTACTAAGCAGAAACTCTTACATTAGTATGTGAGGTCCGAATCCTGGATTATAATCACACACATGAGAAACGCCAGAAAATAACATTTTCATTTTTATTATTAAGCTTATAATTTGACCAGATAATTTATTTACAACATTTTCTCAACTCAAAATATTGTTTTTACTAGTTTAGACTTTAAATTTGAAATTTAGACTAAACTTTACTTTTCAAAATGATACTAAACATAAAGAAATGCACTCCCTCAGACAAATGTGTGGAAGAATCATTGTATGACAGAATTCGAAACGAAGATATAAGAAAGGAATGTAAGGCTGAACAAGGGATAGTTGAAAATCGATACAGAGTTTCTAAATGATACGGAATATATCAAAAAACGCGTCACAATAGATTTTAAGAAAAAGTGACATTTACCAATCAAAATTCAAATCATAAAAAAATGAATACATAAAAATACTTACAACATTTTGAGAGTGTCCAAATACTTGTTCACAAAATCTGAATTATCTCCAGTTACAGGAGTTATTTTCATATTGTTTTTTGACATCTCATCAAAGAGTTTCTGCTCAATAAAATACTTCTTTTCATCTCCCCAATAGATGTCTCTAGTGAAGTTCTAGTGATTTAAGAATAATGTTTCAAAATTGGTTTATGTACATAGAACTTCCAAGAATTTGAGTAGTGTGGTTGTCAATAATGGGTAGAATGGGTGAATGTTACACGTGTGTTACAGTGATCACTTAAACCAGCCTATGATGGTCGTCAGCCCCGTAAATGCCCAGACTTCCATATTCTTCTTCATCTTTGATGAGATGTCAAAAAATAATATGAAAATAACTCCTGCAATTGGAGATGATCCAGATTTTGTGAACAAGTTTTTGGACACACTCAAAATATTGTTTTTCAATTTTTCATTAATGTCACCCTATAAATAGTCCTAATCATTTTATTTTTATTTTTTATTTACACCAATTATAATCATGTATTTAAAATAACAATTATAAAACGTAATTAAAATTAACTTCATAAAATAAAATAACTTTGTTTTAACCACTTTTATTGGTACACTTTTTCCAACCGGTTTCAACAAGAACCTTGTCAGCATCAGGGTTTATGTACTAATTCTAAAATATTCTATTATTCTTCTTCATCTTTGAGGAGATATCAAAAAATAATATAAAAATACTTTTTTCTTGCTGTTTTTAATGTTCAAAATGTTCAAAAGTAAAACTTCCAGTGGCGATATTCATCTCTCATTCATCAATAGAATTACGAAAGAATTATTGGTACGTTGAGACACTGTAGTCTGATTTCAAACAAAGATATTCTTTCTTCGATACCAGTCGCAGACAAGAGGCGGCCTCTGTGTTTAATCAAATACATATTTAGACCTACAAAAAACACATTTCCACTTACTGATTAATGAACATAGTCTACTACAGGACCGCATTGGATTTCTTGGCGATTTCGTATCTAATTCAGCTGAATACATTATAAAAAGTGAGCCTCTAGCGAGATAGCGAGTGTTTTTGCCTAAAATTTTCACTTATGAATTACACGAAATTATAGTTACTTTAAAGATAAAGAGTAAATCCACTCACAAGTAGGCTATAAAACTTAAAAAGTTGAAGCCCGAGTAGAGTCATGATAAGCGGTGTTGCATAAGCCGTAGCTAGATTTCAGAGTCACTTGGACGTTATGTAATAATTTTTTTATTATTGTAGATGACAAAGAACAGTGCCGTCATCTTTCATCACAATATTATATATAAGTACACAAACCTGGATTTTTTCCATTTAGGATTTATTTTAATTACAAGCTAAAATCAAATGGGTCAAATCAATAGCTATACAAAACAAAAATAACGGTTTCAGGCGTTTCCTTGTATGTAAAAATAATCCGGGGTTCGCATCTCGACAAAGGCTTCTCGGTTTTCTCCACTCCAAATTCGGCAATTCCGCTTATTGACATAGCCATTTAATAAAAAATATGCCTCAACGGTGAACAAAATTTTGCGTTAAAAAAGAAGATCGAGCTGTACATTGTTTTCGACCCATTCACCAAACCTACGACGCGCATTATAGTCATTGTGAAATGGCAAAACGTTCTGACTACGAATCAACTGTCAACCGTCAAATTGACAGTCTGTAGAAACAATGGTGCCAGTTTAAAAACCAAACATTTAAAAAAATATACCCTTTATATAAAGTTAGGTATTGTAAATAAATACTGTGCTAAGCTGAGATAAGCATTATCGATAAAAATCAGAAAGGTGTGTTAAGATGGTTTGGACATGCGGAACGAATGAGTGAGAAAAGAACGGTAAAATAAATTTATGCGGCGAATGCAGTTGGAAAAATGAGCAGAGAAAGACCGAGAAAAACTTGGCGAGATCAGGTATGCCAAATACTTGAAAGCGGTAAGGTAAGGAGTCGAAATAATCGGCGGGTATGTATGAAGAGATGCATGAACGTAGAAGAGGCGAAGAATGTTTGCAAAGACAGAGAGGTGTGGCGTTCTATTCTCTCTGCCTACCCGTTCGGGAAAGCGGCTTGATGGTAAGTTATTTAATTTTGTAGACATTTATATAAAGACTAGACATAAAATATGAAATGTTCATTAAACACGATTATCGTTTGATTTTAAAACGACAAAAATTTGGTCTAATACTCTTGTATTAGAGATTAGACTATATTTGAGTTAATTAATATTGACACGACAAGTGAAGTACAAATATTCTCATCAACAGGTGAAAATACAAAATGTATTTTAAAACTCTAATGCGCTTCTGCTAAGTTCCATTCGAGTCGTGTTTTTTTAAAAAAAATAACGATTTAGGAATGAAGGATTGAACAGATTTAAAAGAATGATCCGACCATATCAAACTATTGTGGATTCATTTGGCCGATATAATGATTTATTTTATCAGGAGAAGATTACGTCTTCTGTGTATACCTCATCTAGGGTTAGCAAAATAGCCACTAGTTTTTTTAATGATTTTTTTGTAAATTCAATTTATTGATTGGGGAGTCATTTTGTGGCTGCATCCAACCATTTACATCTATCCATGTAAATGTAGCTTTTGCTTGTCAATACCACTTTTTATTAACACTAATTGTTGATGAGTTTAAATGAATAAAAAATAAATAAAATAAAATAATAATAAAAACAGCACTCTTAATTTTTATTATTTTATTTTGTCCGCGTCCGTGGTCAGCGTGTTTGGCTACCGTGCTGGAGGTTCCGGGTTCGATTCCCAGGGGGGGGGGTGAAAATTGATGTTAACTAATTTTACACTCTAATATTTATTTAATATTACCCTGGACTGGTCAAGTCGAGTGATAAGAGCTATCATCTCGCCTTCATGTGAGTAACGATCAAGATAACTTTGCGTTAATATGATTCAGTGCCCTATGCACCATTGGGTGTGGATATGGTTTAGAGTTTTTAATGAATATTTTATTTGGAAAAAGGGCAGTTTTCTTTCTTTAATTTCTGATAATGAAATAATGCATTATTTCAATGTATTAAATAACAATATTTTCAGTTTTTGTTTTTTTTTTTTAAATATATTTTTTTGAATATTTAAACTAAGAGACTTTTTAACTACTATTTAATTGATTACACCTCCTTCGCCAATCCGGTCTCTTCAGCTCCTCATACGTTGAACATAGGCAACTCATAGTATGTAAAATACCTCTCAGATCATGGTCTATCACTTCGTTCTTCAGTAATTCCGTCTCTGTCCAAGCGGCCAGACTATGGAATGAATTTCCTCTCCTTGTAAAAAATTCACCTTCTCTAATAACTTTTAAGAAACGTCTGAGACATTTCCATCTATCATAAGAAACCTAACTGTCCATCAAACCTCCTCCTCCCTTAGTTTTTCCCTCTACCTCCTTCTCTTAACTCTCTTTTACTTTGCCTTCCTTATTATCATCAATTTGTAATTTATATTTTTTTAAATGTTCAAGTACTATCTAGTTTCTGATTGCACACTGCTATATATGTAGTATATGGTATCTAACGTTTTGACCAATATAACCATAGTCTGTTTTTGGTTGGTTGGTAGGAAGCCCGCCAATGTAGGAACTTATTTCTTTTCTGTACATGAAGGTTAATTAAATAAATAAAATAATTCAAATAACAATTTTAATAATAGGTTTATAATGTATTTAAGATTTTCGTCTCAGTTGGAGATCAAACCCGACTGAAGATATTATTTTATACAATTTATGAATTGTATTGAATGTAAGGAATGATATAGAGGTATCAGCATGTAGCTGTTTGTCTGTTATAAATACCGATAATTTCGCGACCAGTTTAGATTCCTAAAGATAAGTGATATATGTAGGTACTTAAATTTAATGCTTATAGTCTTAAAATATAATAGGCGGTATAAAGGCAAAAAATGCCTATTATCAAAAGAATAATCAAGGAATATTAAAAGCGAGAAAAAACGAGTAATAATATAAAGGTTCTAGTAAGATATGAATCATGAAATATGCATAAATGTTTTAGGAAGATATTAAGGCATAATTATGCAAGCGATGATTTATGCAAAAGTTTTAGAATTATATTTATGGTATATTCAACAAACTAAAAATGTAATTAAAAATACATATTCGAAGACCTTTTAATCTATCGAAATGTTTAAAATATACAAGAGTCCGCGACACTAACCACGGGACCACAACCCGACACCCGATTAAGACGAAATCTTTAGTAATTCATTGAATGACAGTATGCATTATACACATGAGGTCACATCATGTCTCTCCGCGGCCGTTTTTTTCAGAGAATGTGTATTGGATATTTTTTATAATATACTTGTACATATATAAATACATTTTATTTTAATTCCTAACCTTTCAATAGTCCGCTTCCGTAGTGTAATGGTCAGCACGCTCGGCTAACGTTCTGGAGGTCCCGGGTTCGATTCCCAAGGGGGGTAAAATAAATATAAGTGATTTTTTCACTGTAATATTTATTCAATATTACCATGGACTGGTACCTGAAGCGGAGGGCTGATCACCTTTCCTTCATGTGTAAACGATCAAGATAACACTGCGTTTATATGACACAGTGCCCTATGTACCATTGGGGTGCGGATAAGGGTTTATTTTTAACCTTTCAATAAATCTTTTCTTTTCAAAGCAATATAATTATTTCCAAGAAAAACTGATTTTCTCAATGCAAAAACAGTGTTTAAAAAAATCAATTAAGTAAAATGTTATCTGGGTTTAGAGAAATTTAAGTTGCGATTTGACGTATGTTGGGCCTTAACGATCAAGATAATCTAGTGTCCTATTTCGACGCATTTTAGTGCCCTATGCACAATTGGGTGCGGATAAGAAAGAGAGATAGATAAAGATGAAATCTTTAGTAATTAATTGAATGATAGTTTACATTATTCACGCATATATGGTAAATTTACGGCAATTAAGCAGTTTCATAACGTATATCGAAACCTCCATTTATCCTCCTAATTCGTACATTTTAACATCTTTATTTGTGCGATTACAGCCATCTGGTAGGTAAGAACGATGAGGCGCTTTGCGTAATACGTAGAAACTGTGCTTAACGATGCCATATTACACAATTTGGTTAAAAGACGTATCTAGCACAGTGATACGACAATACTTGGAGATTTTTAGCGGCAAATTGTGTCCAATTTGGGATGTTGCAAAATTTTAATCATGGGTGATGGAAATGGAAGATTTATGAAAGGACTTTTAAACGCAGGGGTGATAATAACGGATGATGGGACATATCCTGCGATGCGACAAGCTTGTCGCAGTAAGAGGAAAATGCAAGGTTAACGAGGATGAGGAAATCTAAAGAAAAGTTATGGTTTATAGGCAAAAGGTAATAGTGGACGTTCGGAAAATGTACTAGGGAAATATTAAATAAATATTAAGATTCGAAACATTTTGAGTGCGTCCAAATATTTGTTCACAAATCTGGGTTTTCTTCACTTAACATGTGAAGTAGAATATGGGTGTCTGCGTATTCATATATCTAGGAGTTCCAAAAATTTAAGTAGTGTAGTTGTCAATCATTGGTAACCAGCCTATGACAGATCATAAATCCTTTATTTTCTTCCATATTCGTCCTTATCCATGTTGAGATGTCAAAAAATATGTATTAAATGTCTAAAGATTTGTCACAGGAAAAAAACACATGACCTATGCACCATTGGGTATAGATAAGGGTTAGAAGGAGAAGAATGTTTATTTAATCCTCTTGGGGATCGAATCCGGCATCACCAACAAGGTAACCTAGCGCGCTAACCACTATAGGTACTATAGAAGGCGATTATCCAATATTTAGTGAGGTTTTATGTAAAATTTAACCAAAATGGAAAACGTCCAGCGTGGTAGTCATTTTCAATGAAAAATATTACTACTCTCGTTTGGCGGGAAATGTCGAAATCGATGTGTTTTTATTAGCGATTCTTTTTTCCTAGTTTTTTTTAAACCGTTTATACATATTATGCGCGCAGACTTACTAAAATTGAATATTTGAGAACATAAAAAAGTTCAGCGGTTAAATCTATTAGTTTTCAACGATTTTTAGAGGTTTCAGGTATCCTGAAATTAATGCTTTGCTTTTTCGGATTCTTAGAAAACTTTTAGGACCTATTTTTTCTCAAATATTGGGACATTTTCTAGGACATTATGCCAATAACATGTCTCAATGGGACGGGACAATTCGCTCACTCCTTTCAAGAACGTCATAAATCAAAAATTGACAATTTTCAGTTATGCATGTTTCCGGAATGCTCAGAAAATGTACTATATCCCAGCAAAAGAGGCATATTTTTAACATGATATTTACCCGCTACAGGGCAGAAAGTGTTGTTTTTGCATTTTGAAGAAAAGGTATTGTTTAACTATTTTTTTAAATAAACTAAATATTTTTCAAATGGAGAAAAAAACTTCAGGTTTTACCTAAAAATATCTGTTGCACAGTAAAAAGTTCAGTAAGTGGCTTGATATTTATTTTTAATACATTGTATTATATTTTTAAACTTTAAAAACGTTCTCCTGAAAAATCAAGTATTTTGATTTATGACGTTCTTGAAAGGAGTGAGCGATTGTCGACCCTATATTAAAGTATAATTTTTTACATTTACGGTGAGTAATATTTAGTAAAAAAGAAAATTAAAGACATGTCAAAATTACAGACTGTCGTTCTAAATTATATGATTTAGTAACTATCTTGGTATGTTTCTTCACACTACACATTTTGTTATTTCGAAAATACGAATTATTGTAACATAAATTATAACCACTTTTACAGAATAGACCCATAATTCAGCTAACCGAATACTTTGTAAATTAATGAATTTACGGCTAGTGAACAGAAACTGAATTTATATCAAGTTACACAATTTCTTTCAGAAGCTAAACAAGTTTCCATAGTTTGACTTAATTTCATCAGTTTGAGCTAATTTACGAGTAAATATAATATTCGTAATGACAATTGTCGAAATTTTGAAAACTTTTATGAAATAGTACAAACGTAAGTAACTGGCCAATGTCAGTAACTAGTAAGTAGTTATTGACTAGCAACTTTCACAACTAGTAACTAACCACCGCCAGTAACTTGCCTTTGTAAGAAATTAATCACCGCTAGCGACAGGCCACTGCCAGTAACTGTCCTCTGCAAGTAACTGGCCTCTGTAACTGGCTAATCCTGAGTTAGATCAACTTTTACATAAAAAAAATATATACTTATATAACTAATCATCGCGCCGCTTCCCCGTATGGATAGGCAAATGGAATTCAACGCCACACCAATCTGTGTTTGCAAACATTTTTCGCCTCTTTCACATTCATGCATCTCTTCATACATACCAATCGGACCACCTTTAAGTACTTGATCATGGCCAGTTTTCCTCGGTATTCCTCTGCTCCTATTTCCAGCAATATTCGCCTTATAAATTTGTTTTACTGTTCTTTCTTCACTCATTCGGTTCACATGGCCAAACCATCTCAATACGCCTTTCTTAGTTTTATCGATAATTTTTATCATTTAGCCTTGCATTCTTCTTTCCTTATATCACACATCGATCATCTATCATACATGGTTTTGCCGCACTGAGAGATCGCATTCCGACTGCATTCTGTCTACTATCTTCTTCATTTTGTCAACTCTATGATTCACTTCCATTCATTAGGGATGGAATCAAAACTCAATGCATGTAGGATACCGTCGTCCGGCATGCAACACCGCGTATGTGACAAAAAACGAAATGTTCAGGAGAGCGAAAAAAGTTATTGACATATCGCTCACTCCTTTCAACAACGTCATATATCAAAAAACTTGATTTTTCAGGAGATCGTTTTTAAAGTTTATTGATGATAAAATGTATTGAAAATAAATATCATTCCAACATTTTGAGTGTGTCCAAATACTTGTTCACAAATCTGGATTATCTCCAATTACAGGAGTTATTTGATAGATATTTAAGTGATCACTTTAACCAGCCTATGACGGTCGTCAGCCCCGTAAATGCCCAGACTTCCATATTCTTATTCATCTTTGATGAGATGTCAAAAAATATTACGAAAATATCATTCCACTTATTGAACTTTTTACTGTGCAACAGACCTTTTTTGGTAAAACCTGAATGTTTTTTTTCCATTTGAAAATGATTGAGTATATTAAAAAAATAAAATTAAACAATACCTTTTCTTCAAAATGCAAAAACAACACTTTCTGCCCTGTAGCGGGTAAATATTAAGTTAAAAATATGCCGCTTTTGCTTGGATATAGAACATTTTCTGGGCATTCCGAAAAAATGCACAACTGAAAATTGACGATTTTTTAAATGAAAGGAGTGAGCGATATTCGCGGTGTTACAGTACAGACAACATACGCGGTTTTACATTTTGCCCTTAAATATGACGATTCATACACAATTCGGATATTCTGAGTATACACAATCACGGAGAAAAGAATAACGAATCGAATGGCATTAAAAAGTCATTTTTGTAAAACAAATCGAATTCGCGGTATTGCATGCCGAACAACGATATTCAACAACGGAATTTTCTAGTAATAAATTGATATGAAATTCAAAATTCATTCATACATACTTTAATCTGATTGTGGCGTACCTACTAAATAAATCAATTATGCTACAGTATTATACATGTCTCATTTTAATGGCTGATGCTGAAAATGTTTTTTTTTACCGACTGATCTTGTAAATATTGTAATTCAAGACACTTGGCATAGAGTTATTTAGGAAATCAAATTTTGTTTATTATTTAGTATGTATTTTTTTTAAATCATAAATTATAACAAATTCACAATATCACAAAAAATATATATATGTCATTAGAGGTGATAAATTTACGATTGTAATTGGCATATAAAAAAAAAACAATAATTTGTATAACACCTTTTTTCCTTGATTTTAACAAGACAAAAAAACATCATTCTTGTTTTTCTGATTTATAAAAACGAGTTATATTTTTTTGTAAATCTATATCCGTAGTCTCAGGAGCAGGGCATGTACCTGCGTTCATATCGGTTGTAACAAAACATTCGACCGGTTGTTAAAAACCGGAAATATTTCAATTCTGGTAAATATACCGGTTGCAAAAAACCTAGATTACTCCCTTATGGGTTGTTAAATAATAAAATCAAATTAATATTGTAAGAGTATCGGTGGTGAAAATAATGTACTGACGGATGGTGCGGAATGGTGAAGACGTATTTTCTAAATAACCAATTTGTTAAATTTTGCAATTTAGATTCTGAATGAGACATGGCACTGCGAACTACTGTCACAGACTCGCAACCAATGGTGCAAAGGGCATTGTATCAAATTGATGCAATGTTAATTTGATCGTTTTTTATTATATTGTATGAAAACGAGAAGATTAGTCCTGTGCTTCAGGTATCAGTCCAGGTGATATTAAATAGTTATTCAGTTCTTCAAACCCTTATGAGCACCCCAATGGCACATAAGGCACTGCATCATATAAACGCAGTGTTATCTTGATCGATAATACATGAAGGAAAGGTGATCAGCCCTCCGCTTCATGTACTATTCAAGTACTATGTAACATTCGTGTGAAAAAATCACTTATACTCATTTGACCACTGCCCCTGGGAATCGAACCCGGAACCTCTAAAACGGTAACCGAGAGTGCTGACCATTACACTACGGAGGCGGACAATATATATATATATATATATATATATATATATATATATATATATATATATATATATATATATATAAATATATATATACATAAAAAAAAATTACCCCCCCCCCTGGGAATCAGCCCAGGACTTCCAGCATGGTAGCCAATTCTGCTAATCACTACATTATCAAGGCGGTTAAATGCAAGATCAAGCATACATATTAGTTTTCGAATACAGGAAGTGGACAGATCACGAGTCAGAACAATCGGTGTGCGCGTATGACGAGATGCATGGATGATGGTTGAGGAAGAGGCGAATAGTTCATGCTACAAAGCCACAATGGTTTGAGCTTCTATTGCTGAGATTCTATTAGATGGTACTGTCTTATCTCAGTGAGCTGATGAGCGGGGCATGTCATTCCTCTGGATGACTTGCTGTTTTGTTTGGTGAGCTTCTCGGAGGAAGATAAAAGCGAGGAAGACAGTACAAAAGGTACAAGAATCAACTGAACGCCACTTGGGAGCTATTATTTATTATTAGATGATTAGTAAGCCAGATATCTCTCGATATTAAGCAACGCGGTGTGTCAACCCTGTTTTGAATATATCTTACTGTGATTGTGCCTGTGTAGCCGAGGTGAGTCACAAAGCGAAAGGGAATAATGCAAATGGCGAAGCCTTACGCTCCAACATCAGTAATCGCCTATCTATACATAACACGTCTAATTTATCGGCTGTTTACCACAACCATCGTTATTTATCTCACGGGCATCGAATCCAAACATCGTGAAAAGTGGGCGGTCTGACGATCTCGTGTTCTGCGTAATTAATACCTGATGATGATTGTGTTGCTTCGATGCTGACATGAAGAATATCTATACAAAAAATGTTTGCCTCACAAACTAAAGTGGTTAATTAATCTTAGACTTCTTCACCCCATTTGAGTCCAGTGTTAATCATACGCCTTCCTCTTTAGTCTTTAATCCTCTCTTCGCTCAGATGTCCTTAACACCTTGGGGCATTACCGGATGTCATATAATGGTAACTAACGAGTTTCGTTCAGCTAGCGGTTTTGCAGTATTTGCCCCCCCCTTCATACTGGAAGTTCTGAAGAGGAGAAGGTGGACATGGTTGGGACATGACCTTAGAATGCCACCTGAGAGCATCAACCCCTCGTGTCTCTTCTTCCAACCCCGAGGATTCCGGAGCCCCGGAAGGCCGCTGACGACCATTCACCGACTGTACTCAGCGGAACTTCGAGACCCCGGACTGACCTGGGAGGAATCCAAGGAGATGCCGCGTGACAGAGTGACTTGGAGACGTCTCGTGTTGGCCATATGCTCCACCTAGGGAGTGAACATGGAAAGTAGAAGAAGAGGTTTTGCACCTGTCTTTTGGGTCCACTCAAGAACTCTTCTGATCTACTCTGACTTTCGACTCACGCGTCTTGCTCCAATCTACTTCAATCAAGTTACTTTTATTTTTTTTTGCAGAATCCACGCGCTACTCGCAAGGCGATGTCTTTCCACCACTCTTCGTATAAGCAAAGTAAAAATATAAAAGACATGTGTACGACCGATTGCCACGTATGAGAGCAGATACAGCGAGAGCCAATTCTAAGTACCTCAGAAATGAGGACACTGAGGTGCATAATCGGAAACACGTTAAAAGACCGAATTAGGAACACGGAAATTCGGTATGTTGTCAGATGAGGAAGACAGCGAAGACGATTCTGGAATGACCATGTCAATAGAATGTAAGAAAATAGACTGGCCCTAATTGATCTTCAAGAGAACTCAGACGGAAGAAGACTACCTTAACGACCTCCAAAGCGATGGCGTTACAGCTGGCAGTCCATACAGTAAGAGACGGTTAAGGGAACAGACAGATCTGAGATGGAAGAAAAAGAAGAAGAAGACCCTTCGTATCACTATTCAAGTAAGTTTTTATATAACCTTTGGGCAAATATAATTATTTCAAATCCATTGTGAGAATTAGCAGAAAGCACGTAACAAACAGTATAATTTAGATGTCGTTATAGAGAGTAAGGTCGTCTTCTGTAGTGTAATGGAAAACGCCTTAAGCTACCCTGGACTGGTACCTGACGAGCGGGATTGATCACCTTGGCTTCATGTAATCAACAATCAAGATAACATTGCGTCAATGTGATTAAGTTTCTCATGCACCATTGGGTACGGATAAGTATAAGAAGAAAATAGGGTGACTTAAAAGCGTACTTTAGATTAATGAACATACACTATCCTGTGCGTGGTCAATCCACGAGATTTGGCTATATGGCGAATGTCTTTTAAGAGTTCAACTATATTCCATTAAAAATATGTATTAATACGTTTTAATTAAAACGATATGTAACACAAGTGTAAAGCCAACATACAACGCAGAGCAATCACCTGTTTTTTTTCGTTTTGTTCTTCCGTGGGCGTATTCAACAGAGCACTTAACGAATTTAATATCCATTCAATTACAATTTGAAAAGATAAAAGCTCAATACAACCAAACGACCACAAAAATACACATAGTGTAACCATACAAACTTGTCCTCAGGCACTGATTGTGACGTCAAACTAACCACAATTTCAAAACCATCGCGGTATTCTGACACGTTTTTATTTATAGACAATGGTCTATAAATATCTGGTTTTTTAATGAGTTATTTTTGTTAAGGCACACAATTATTAGTTAATATTTTACTGAGGCCACTGGTAACAAATGTATAGGATCTTCAATATGACTCAATACTAGCTGAAATGAAGAAATCAAGTACGATATCAAACTGACTACAATTAAGTGCCAGTTTAGTTCATTTCCAAGAGATCAAAGAATCCTAGAAACCTCTGGCAAATCAGAATAGTCAGATGACGTCTGATATCCTGTCTTCTGATTCTCACCATACTGTCTTCTCGCCTCGATCACGTTTTGAAATATTACTATATGCTTATGTCTCCCCGTTCATCTGAAGCAGTCATCGACTCTCCCAAACTCCCAAACTCTCCCAAACTCTCTCAAACCTCAGTCCTATGGGAACTTTTCGAAATCAAAACAATTTTTTCCGTCTTTTTTTTCTATTTTGCCCCAGTAAATTAGTTGAAGTAGGTGGAAGTGAATTATGGCGGAATTTAAGAGAGGCCTATAACCTGGGTATTTGTTGAGTTAACGACCTGTAAGGCTGATTTAAGTAATCACTTTATACATCATTCTACCCATGATTGACAACTACACTATTTGTTGTCTTAAGTTATGTTGAGATGTCAAAACGTAAAGTAGAGAAACCCAGATTTGTGAACAAGGATTTGGACCCACTCAAAATGTTGTTAACAAAAAAATAGATTTCATTTCTTGAATGTTTTTTGCCTGATACTTTACGGCAAGTTTTATAAAATTTTATTAAATAAAACAATTTTTTTTTTAAACCTTTTTATTTTTGTTACTTTTCTCTCACCGGATTCGACAAGAACCTTGCTATCCACAGGGATGGACATGTCCATGTCCATCTCTAAAGATGACAAGGTTCTTGTCCAAACTGGCGGGAGAAAAGTACCAAAAATAAAAGAGGTTAAAAAAAGTTTTAGATATCAAATTAGATTTGTCATCATGCGCCATTTTACTGTGGTCAGTAAATATCTTATGGTGCCAGACATTTGAAGAACATCTATCTAGTATGGGCACTTCATAATATTTCTTTTCTCGGTCGACAGCCAGTTTTGGTTGCATTATACAATTCCCGCCTAAACCGGTCGAGCCGTGTTGGTGTATAATGATGGTCTAGGATGAAAACTGGTTTGGCAAATCTCATTACTTCTGGTTTCACTTTTGTTATATATCCCCGGCTCGGCTCATACTTTATACCTGGTCCCAGCGCTTCGAGAATCAATCCGGAACCGTTCTTCTGCGAACTGGAAGGTTCGATCGGATCGGATAGGAGACCCGATCGTGATGGGACGATATGTTAACGAGTCGTTGAAAATGCGTACCCTCTAATTTGGTCCATATCCAGTTTGACAGCCTAATCGGGTATTTTCAAGGTTACTTGTAGACGTGACGTATTGTAACTAAACATCACGCCACTTCCCCGCGGGGGTAGACAGAGAAACGAATGCCACATATTAATGCATTTCCTCTACATACCTCCCGATTATTATGACCCCTGACCTAAGCACTTTCAAGTATTTGAAATACTTGATCACGGCAAGTTTTCCTCGGTCTTCCTTAGTTTCAATTTCCAACTACGTTCGCCTCGTAAATTTGTTTTACTGTTCTTTATTCACTCATTCATTCCACATGTCCAAACACACCTTTCTTGATTCTATCGATAATGCTCATCTCAATCTTGCATTCTTTTCTTTTTTACCATTCGAACATCTATCATACATCGTTTTGCCGCATAATCATTTGAGATCGTATCCGACTGCATTCTGTCAACTTTCATCTTTCTTTTGCAAACTCCTTCATAACAAGTTGATACCAGGACTCTATTATGTGCTGTAACCGATTTTAGTGCACCACTCAGTTTCAACTTATGTTCCCAGCGTTTACTCTTGTTTCTATATCTTCATCAACCTTTCCTTCTATAGAAAACATTCTTCCCAAATACAATCATCTACATTTTCTATAATTTCCCCTCTTACTATACCTTACACAGATTATACACTTAAATGACACCAGCTCCTGCAGGGTCTATATCGGTAGTTAAATGGCAAAGGGGTATATCTGTCAAATTTTTCGTTTTCTAAGTTTGTTCCACAAAATGTCTAAAATAGTGTATTCCATAATCTGGAAAAAGGATAAAGCTGTAGTTACAATACGTATTTAGTTTTATTAAGGTGTGTACATATAAAAACACATAAAACAAATGAGTTATTTAATTTCACAAGTTTGTTTTTGCTCTCCTGTAAAATTTGGTCGGAGACAGATATACCCCTTTGCCTTGACACTACCGATATATATTATATGTTATATATTACAATTAATTCAAATATAATTTGCGTATGCCACATATTACAATTAAGTATATATGTCTGTATAAAGAATCGTTACTAAATCAGTATTTCATAAGTGGAAACCACAATTACAAAAAAATGTAAAAATTTACAGCTCACTCTTTCAAACATGGCCGCGTTCTTTTCACACAAAATTGATAAAATTTAATGCGTTACTTGCATACAATCAGTACCTACCTACTACCCACACAATATTACTATATATTTAAACATTTTCCAGTATATAGCACGCATGGCTGGTTTAGAAAGGCATTTACTTCCTGCAAAACGTAATACCGATATTACGAGTAAATAAAAAGATGGTATTCATTCCTGAGCAAGTGCTAGAAAAAATAAGATTTTCTTCGAAATAAATATATAGCTATGGAAATCTAATTCCAGTACAAATTTAAAAAAAAAATTATGCGCTCAGATATTTTTTTTAGAATATGTACTGAGGCTTCTCGCGCAGCTGGTCGTGAACTGAATTTTATATTTGCGAGCACACCTTTAAAAACAAAGTTCTGGTTTTATTTTTAAAAAAAATGTTTTTTTCCGACATTCTGAGGTTCGACTTCTACTACTACTATTACCATCACGTCGTTTCTCTGCAGAGGTAGGCAGAGGGGGTGGAACGCCACACTCTTCTGTCCTGACATACACTCCTCGCTTCTTCGACATCCATACATCTAGTCATACATGTCCCCGATTACAGACTTTTGACACTACTACATTTTAGGTTATGATTGATATGATCATATGTAAGTCTTTTTTGGGCGTCTTCGTTCTGTTCTCCCGCTCACATTCGCCACATATACTTTCTTGTCATTCTCTCGTTACGCATTCGCTCCACATGTCCATCCCACCTTAAAGAACTCTTCTTAATCTTTTCAATTATCCCTTTCATAGGCTTTACATTCCTTTCTTATATCTTCGTTTCTAATTCTGTGATACAATGATTTTCCACACATTAGTCTGTTCGAGGTTCTACTAGATAAACATATATTTTGTTAATCGTTCATTATGAAACACAAACAGTAATAATACAGGGAGAAAGGTTTGTCTTATTATCTCGTATTATTATCGCTATTAGTTTGCCGACAGCATCCTGTGTGTAATGTACAATTACAGAAAAAAGTACAAAATACATAAATATTATGTACGTATTGTATTTCCATTGTCGGTCCAGTAATCGCACTAATGACCATGTGTGACTACCGTTCGCATTGTGAATGCAGTACCAATGAAATTTCTGAAAAATATTTGTCGTAAACAGTGGATATAGTGTGTCCATAGAAGAAGGATCTTCAAAATATTATATTGGAAAAATATACAAATATAGTCTTCCAGCAAATCGGAAATTTTCGCAGCACCAATATTTGGAAGGAGCAATATATATACTACTATTACTACTACTACCATCACGCCGTTTTTATCGCAGGGGTAGGCAGAGAGGATGGAATGCCACACTCTTCTGTTCTGAGATACACTCCTCGTTTCCATCACATACATACATCATGTATATGTATGTATGTGTATGCTGTATTATTTTTGTAATACGTAAGTCTCAAGGAGTGCTTTTCTTTTTAAACAAAAACGAGGATTTCTTTTAACATCTATAAACAGTCATTATTTAATTGACGTAAAATTATATTGTTTTGCATGCTAAGAGCATTGTTAACTTTGTGGTGTGGTAATATAACATTCTTCTAATCACATCGATCACTTTGTGTAATACCACTTAAAAGTAAGTGTAATACCTTAAATAATACGAAGTGAACGGCTAAAAATAAGGAGGGTGTTAAAATCACATTTTTACGACCAGTATTAGATTACATAGGTTACATACAAAATGAAAGAGTCTCCAAAATAAAGTAGAGGAAATTTAATAAATTTTCACTAATTTACGTATTATTTGTTTGTTTTTGCTTGCTTGAATGTCATAGACAAAGAAATCACTATTCAAATAGCCTAAAAAGGGTTGTTCCTATGGATGTTCGACAACTGCGCCTCCATAATAACCAAATCATCAACCAGGCGAACATAAATGATGGAAGATGCCTTATCTTCCATCGTTCAAACTCAGAATGATTTAAAAACATATTAATTGTGAGGTCAGATATATTATTTTGACTTGTGATGATATTGAATTAACACAGCAATGTTATGGAAACATTCTTGATTAAATTATATATTTTTTAGGAAGCTGAATACATATGTTATCAGCCAGAGGTCGCCAGTATCACAGTCTATGCAGGAAAGTGAGATGATAGTTTAAAACAGAAAATAAACAAGATAATAAATTAAAATAAAACACAAGAGTGTAAAAATCGACCCAGTAAAAAAATGATAACAGTCTTATCAGTAAACTTAATACTTTGTAGTGAAGAGGTGATGGACCTCTGATACGAACAATTTAGCGAAAACAAACACACCTTATTTACTTCATTAAAAATTATATAGGCACGGACAATAATTTCTTATGGAAATAACGGAAATTGCGCGTTTGTTATTTATTAAATATATATTATTTCATTACGTGATTTGCAAGTCACTTTGTGGTAATATCTATCTACAACATTTTGAGTAAATTTGTCCAAATACTTGTTCACAAAATCTGGATTATCTCCAATTACAGGAGTCATTTTCATATTATTTTTGACATCTCATCAAAGATGAAGAAGAATATGGAAGTCTGGGCATTTACGGGGCTGACGACCGTCATCGGCTGGTTTAAGTGAACACTTTACACACGTGTAACATTCACCAATTCTACCCATTATTGACAACCACACTACTCAAATTCTTGTAAGTTCTTTATACATGAACCAATAATATTGGTTTCCATATTCTTCTTCATCTTTGATGAGATGTCAAAAATAATATGTAATATCTATCCATTTTTAATTTAAGTTTTAATTGATAAATAGCACTTTTTCTTTATATCTATTATGTTTCGATTTTTTTTCATACGGTGTTTGAAAACATCTAGAAGTTTCCAAAATTTGAGTAGTGTGGTTGTCAATCATGGGTAGAATTGATGAATGTTACACGTGTGTAAACTGTAACATTCATCAATCTACCCATGATTGCTTACCAAGCCTATGACGGGCGTAAGCCCTGTAAATGCCCAGATTCCCATATTCTTCTTCACCTATGTTGAGATGTCAAAAAATATTTATTTATATTTTAGATAATTTCATCAAAATTGTTTTAAAAACATGCTCCAACAATTTACAAGTTTTTTCATTTCATCTTAATGCTATAAATAAAATAAAATTTCACTATAAATATATTATTTAAAAATACACTCATTTATAAAATCAGAATTTTTGAAATTCATGTTCAAACCTGTTTAATACCTTGTTTTTTTTACGATTTCTACATTAGGTATTATAATTTGGCCGGAGTCGTGAAAAAATCTAATATGGTAATTTTGAAGCGATACAATAATGGATTTTAATCAAATTTCGAATTTTTATTTTATTACTCAGGATATTAAATGCGTGGTTTGATGTTTTAATTATTTTCTTAACTAAGTATTTTATGAGGACTTTGTTCCTTAAATAGGAAAACGCTTCAAAAAGTCGTAAAATTAAAAATACATAAAAATCTAGAAAAAATCCGAATGTTTTTATATTTTTGAAAAATTGTGTATAAATAAGCATTAAATGGCGGTATTCTGTGATCTCGTAGAATGTTAACATTTTTACAAAAAATCGATGGTATTTTTTATAAATATACCTTTTGTTTTCTACCCTCATGTATTTAAAATGACCATTTTTCCAGCAAATTGCCTAAAATCTTAAAAAAATCGTTTACTTAAAAACCGAAACAGGGTTTAATGCATACAATATATTCTAGAGATCTTTAAATTTATATTTTATTTTTAAAAACCCTTATCCGCACCCCAATGGTGCATAGGGCACTACGTCATATAAACGCAGTGTTATCTTGATCATTTACACATGAAGGAAAGGTGATCAGCCCTCCGCTTCAGGTACCAGTCCAGGGTAATATTTAATAAATATGACAGTGAAAAAATCACTTATATTTATTTTACCCCCCTTGGGAATCGAACCCGGGACCTCCAGAACGGTAGCCGAGCGAGCTGACCATTACACTACGGAGGCAGACAAATATATTTTATTAATATAATATATTTTCTTAGTCATTCCTTCGTTATTTATTCGCTCCAAGTGTCCAAACTACCTTACTGGACTTTTCTTAGTCTATTTAATTTAACCCTAGTTTAACCTTTACATGCTTTTCAATATCTTCATTTTAAATTCTGTCATAATTTAATAACATTTAATTTTGAGCAGTGCGATTTTCAACAATGGGTATAATGGTGAATGTTACACGTGTGAAAAGTGATCACTCAACCAGCCTTTGATGGGTCAAAACCCCTGTAAATAAATACCTAAACTTCTATATTCTTCTTCACCAATGTTTATTTATTATATTTATTTATTTAAACTTTGTGTACAGAAAAGAAATACTTACATTGGCGGGCTTATCGCTAAAAATCAGTATCTCCCAACCAACCAAAAACAGACTAGTGATATTGATCAAAACGTTTGATACCATATATAGCTGTTTGCAATCAGAGGGGTAGATAGTACTTGAACATTAAAAAAACATAAATTAC